>NC_041383.1:666770934-666857304 GCF_002162155.2 Triticum dicoccoides | reverse complement strand
ACGAAGAGCAAAGGAGGAGAAATCAAGCTCGAGTGGCAGGGGATCTCGGAATCAACATTGAACCACGGGAATCGACTCGGCTCCTCCGCCGCTCGAGCACCTCTCGCTCTCTCTCCTCTGTCTTATTGAAACAGTGCCGTCGAATGAAATGGGGAAAAGATATAGAGAAAATACAAAAGGAAAAAAAACAGGCGGTCAAGGACCGGGGCGGCCGTAACGCTAACAGGCTGGGGCAGAAACAAAACCGCGCCCGACAAACAGAAAACCAGCCCGAAAATCACACCTCCAAGCGTGAATCTCCGCACGATAACGGACAACAGAGATTTGAATGACAACGGATTGTAAAACAGTCGACCGTAAAGTAGCAAATCCGTTCACAAATTCAGTACTTCGTGAGTCCTGACCAAATCCCACCAAGAAACGCAAAAACACAAAATTAAACCAAACTAACGAATGAACCACATTGATCCCTGAGAAAAGGTAAACTAAGCCAAAGACAGGCGAGCATATCAGGTTTATATGGATGATATTTTTGGGGGAACTTGCAAAACATAGAAATACATCGTTTGCTAAGTTTTATGAAGTGGGTTCCGGTGTATCCATATTCCAAAAATCCTCTCCCGTGAAATTTCTAGTTTTATATTCATCATATTGTTCGAGCGTATATGAAACCATGAATTCCATGAATGTGTTCAAATTTATTTATATTCATCATATGTGAGCGATACTATCTCTCACGAACTTCCCTGCCAATAAGCATCCCACATCGATCAGCCTCTCCTTGGCCATGCATTTCTATGGACTTTCCCCAAAAATGCCAACATCCACACGCATAAATTCACAAATTAAGTACTTCCTGACCAAAATCCCACCAAGAAACGCAAAAACATAACATTAAATCAACCAACGAATGAACCACATTGGTGCCTTAGAAAAGGTAAACTAAGCCAAAGACAGGCGAGCATATCAGGTTTATACATGTCTAAAGTCTACAGAAAGCAGAGGAGCACATTGAAATTCAAACGCAACCTCCATATTCGCCAAGCCGAGCACCACGGTTACCACTAGTTTGCTTCCATCTATCCGGTTATCCCTTCTTCACACTCTTTTCACCATTATCTCCCTTAATCTATCTCCAACGCCGCTAGCTTAACCAGATCAACTACAGATACTGCGCCTGTATTCTGTCTCTGTTCTGCTCCCACCACACCTTTGCCCTGTCCTCGCCAAACCTCTCCCGGCTGAAAAAAGGTTACACGAACATGCATGAGATCGGACTAATCAAACGTGTATGAATTCATACCGATCAACAGAGAAAGGTTTGCAAGTTCGTGGATGATAGGTGGTAGGCATATATACCTGAACCGGACGCGGCGGAGCTCGCGCGTGCCGTCGCCGAGCTCGCGGATGGTGAGGCACACGCCGGGCTCGTCCTGCTCGATCCACTCCGTCGCCTCCATGTCGCTGACGTTGCTGATGGACACGGAGGCCTCGTCGCGGGAGGAGGTGGTGGCGCGCGACGGGTCGTAGGAGGAATGCCCGCCGACCGCCGCGGAGTTGAGCATGTTGAAGTGGTGCGCCCACACGTGGTCGGACGGGTCGGGCACGGCCGCCGCGGACGGGTAGTACGCCGCCCTGGTGGATGGCCCCGCCCCGTAAGGCCCCGACGGCGGGGGCATCATCGCCTTGCAGGACACGCTACGGGACATCGGGTCTTTGCTCGACGAGGATGACGGCGGCGGCGGCGGCATCATGACGACCGGGCTGTCCCTCGTGGAGCCGCCCCGGGAATAGGACGAATCTCTCTGCAAGCAAAGCATTGCACCCAACCAGTTCGATAAGTATGTCATGGATGAATGGGTTCATGAACGAAATGTTTTACGTGCAACAATGCGGACACCGACCAGAAGCGAGTCGTCGACGGAGGACGTCGGAGTGGAGCCCCCCTGCTGCCGGCCGCTGAACGTCTGCACGTTGTACAGCTCAACGATGCGGTCGTAGTTCTCTCCCCACCACCGCTGCGCCTCCCACTTGTTAAACATCTCACGGCTACGTACGCGGCACAGATCACACGAGTTAATCAGTTCAACACTTCAACATGCATGTGCTGGACACATCAGTTGATCAAAAGCTAGCTGAACAATGCAAATGTGCAATTGATATGCGATGAATACCTGAAGCGGATGCGCTTGAGATCGTTGCCGCCGCCGGGGAGCGTGACGAAGGTGATCTGCACGCCGGGCTCCACCTGCGCCGTCCACTCCCGGGGCACGGCGGCGTCCACCCCAGCGGCGACGATCTCGCCGCCGTCCTCCTCGTCCACGCCTGGCCATCCGCGCCCGGTCATGTCCCACGTTGCCGACGAGGCGGCCCGCGCGCTCCCGTTCGCAGCTGCCGCAGTAGTCCTCGTGTACGCGCCGACGTCGCTCGCCGGCCTCGGCGTGAAGGTAGTGTCGTCGACGAAGCCCGGGTAGGGGCGTCGGTAGCTCCTGAAAGAGGGGCTCCCGGCGGCCGCCCCCTTGTAGTGCTTGCTGGAGCCAGAGAACTTGAGCACCATGTCCTTGAGCTGAAGACAACACATTGCACCGTACGTACGTACGCAGGAACGAAACGAGTTAGCCACACACACCACTCACTTCACTTAGTCATTAACCGCTCATGAGTCATGAGTGCAATGTAACATCAGCCATGACTCGAATTAGCATAAGTAGCTACCACACAATGCATGGTTAGTCAGTACCAACAGAAGTGCATATGCACGAATTTTATAAGGATCATGGATGGCCAAAGAAAGGATATGCTTGATGAGTGCTGAAGTGACTTTGAGTGACTAGCTGACCAACGAACAAGTTCACATCAAAGAAAAGAGGGTATATATGTATGGCAAGGCTACATGTCGAGCACAGATTACTAGCTATAGTAGTATAAAGGACCACGCTACGTATCTCTACGTACAGCGAGCTAGCGATCACACTGGATTGATAACAGTGAAATCTTTATTATCCTTTTGTCTGAAGCAAGGAACCACGCAGTGATGCATGCATGCCGTCTCCAAAGTCGGCGAATGATCCCACGCATGCATGCATTATGCGTTGCGTGCGTACTTAAAAAAGCAGGCCCCGTGTTTGCGTGGCCCGGGCTAGCCCAGCCCCAACGGGAGGTGAGGCCCAGCCTGGGCCCTAAAGGGCGGGCCGAGCCGCCGCCGTAGCCCCTGGGCGGGCGGGGGGCGGGACCAGCGGGCCGGCTTTATTCGAAGATGAGGGGAAACAAAGCCGAGGCATGGCTTTCCACGTACCGGCAAAACGTGATGCAGGTTGCCGGGTCCATCTCCAGTCCAGGGCAAACACGGCAGCACATGAACGCAGGCACTGTCGTCGTAGTGCGTCCACGCTAGCCATGGGCTTCTACTGCTAGATCTTTATTTCCACGGCAAAGGGGACGGACGGGCGAATGGGCGGTGGTGAGTTTGAGAGAAAGTGAAAGAATGTCGTCGACGACGGACCCATGGGGAACCGGCAAGCAAAGCGTTCGAAAGGTGGTAGGGGGATGGGGATGGGGATCCAAGCAAAGGAAAGGTGGCTGGCGGCCTTCTCTCCCACCACGTCTACTCAGTGCGCATCGTGTCCTCCCTTGACCAGCCGAGCTTTTTCCCGAGGAATGGAAATGTGGAATGGAGCTAGCTAGCCAGCAACGTACACGCTCGGTACGATACGTGGTGCTAAAGAAAGTGGTCGATTGAACCACTATCATTCACGCGGGCTGCACTACTTTTTGCGTCGGCCGGTCATGCATCCATCCATGGTTCCATCATAATTAGACGCGCCCTACTCCTACCTAGCAGCTAATTAACAGTCATGTCACCGTGCCAAAGTCTGAAGCACTACATTTTCAGATAAAAGAAACCTCTGGCTAGCTGGCCGATCGATCCTTATTATGGAGTAGTAACTAGGAAGCTACTAGTACTCACTTCGCTCATCCATTATCCTCTACTGCTCTATGCGTATGCCACAAATATGGCATATGTACGTGCTGCACAAAGCAACAAGGAGATGCAATGAACCAGGGACAGAAACAACGATGCAGAGGCTAGGAAGAGGACGATCGGTCACGCCAATTGATCGCGTTTGCGTGGGGTGGCGGAACTACTCCACTCCTATAACTGAGCAAGTGCCAAAAAATTGCCAGCGGGAGCAGCCAACAGGGCCAGGGCTTAACCGCCTACGTATGTATAGACAGATAAGCTAGCTGATCTACTTTGTCCGCATATACTACTACATCGATCAACAACCCCGGGCCTTGGCATCTTTTGCCAAACGCAGCGGCTATCTCTGCATGCGCCTAGCCCTATAACCAACTGTGCAGTGCATAGGAGGTTTTAATTCGGCATGCCTTGCTTGGGCAATTCCTAGGCTGACTGTGCCCCACTGTGCTGTAATAAGTACGTAGCTCAGTGCCACACCTCTGCCATTCCCGGTTCTTCCCCTCACTGTCTATCAATATCAACTGCATCCTTCGGTCGATCCCTCTCCCGCTCTCTCTCTCTCCTACACACGCTGACAGAAAATGAGACAACACAAGCATTGCATATACACTGTACAGTATGCACAGGGAGAGGCATAAAGAAGAGCTGGTACTGGCAGGTGTGTCCTTAAAAAAAACGGTGGTACACTCGGTCCAGTAGAGTGGCACGCACCGTGGTACAGTAGTGGTTGGAGAGAGACGGATGGTACGTACCTGTGAGGTGAGAGACCTGACGGCCGGCGTGGCCGCGGCACGGGAGCCGTCCTCCCCGCCTTCCTTTGCGGAGCACGCGATGCAGGCCAGCATCTTCGCTTCCTCTTCCTCCTCCGCTGCCCTCCTCCGACGCTCAACAACACGGGCTAATCACTTCTCGCCGCACTGCCTGTAGAACAGAATAGAGTAGTGTATATATAATGGTGTATTCATCATTAATAACGTATCGTATCTATCTCAGAGCGGTACTGGCATTGTACTACGTCGACCCGGACGGTGCAAATTAAAACTAGTACTAGTACTTGTACGTACAAAAGATTGTACGCGTGCATACGACCAAGTGTATCCATAGGATATGAGAGGGTCAAACATTGCGATCTGCAGGCAGGTCAAACATTAATTGTACTGTGTACTGTAGACGATGTTGCAGGGTGCTACTACTTTAATGCACAGTATCGTACTCTACTAATCCATCTAGAAGAACGTATTTGTATCGTACAGTTGCGTACTGTAAGTCTGTAACAATCCCCGCAGGCGTCATTTCAGCGTCATACTACTGCTCAGTCACTAGTCACTACGCGGACACGGACATCACTGTTCGACGACCACGACACGCCCCCGGCCCGCACGTGCGTGCGACGCCGACGACCGTGGTTAGCCACGTACCCCCTGTCAACGCCCCCGCAAAGCGATCTAGCTGAATTTGCGGCCCAGCAAGCGGCGACACATGAAATCCAACTGTGCGATTAACTATGGCCGCAATAGAGCTCGCGCCGGCGCCTAACCGGGGCAGACCAGCGAGAAGAACAGCAGGAGCGAGGCTGCTACAGTGCCCTGCTAATACTATAAGGAATCGAATGCAATTAACCCATGTCGATTTGCTTGCAGCGTGCATGCATGCATGCACCGGCAGCGGACCAGGCGCTGTTCTAACACGGCAGAAAACACTATAAAGACAAGGTACGTAACAAGACATGGACGGAGACGGAGCTCCGACCGCGCATGCAGAGTGCAGAGTCACGCACCCAGATGCAACAAATCTTCAACGTTCGACCTGTGATCTGCCTGGTCAGGTCAGACTCGGAGAGCACCGCACCCATGACATGGCGTACGTCACATGCATATAAGGAAACAAATGCAAAT
This sequence comes from Triticum dicoccoides, assembly GCF_002162155.2. Taxonomy (NCBI): domain Eukaryota; kingdom Viridiplantae; phylum Streptophyta; class Magnoliopsida; order Poales; family Poaceae; genus Triticum; species Triticum dicoccoides. The sequence continues at coordinate 666,851,427 of NC_041383.1, read as the reverse complement.
ACGCATGCATGCAGCTAGCGTAAACGACGCACGGCGAAGCTTCTCATGTCTACGTCCTGCCCGCTGCGACTCTACGTAGAGTAGTACTACGCTCGTAGTCTACTCCTCGACGTTTAAATTCAGATGAGCGCGCTGTCCGACGGCAGGACAGAGGAGCATGGGGAAGAAAGACTCGACACGAGACAGCAGCGGCAGCATCAGCTAGCTCGACGCACGAGGCGCTGAGCTGCTACAGTCTATCTCTGCATGTAGTATGGCCCCCGAGATCAACGTATTGCCTGGACATTCTTTGGGGCTGTTTGGTTCTAAACCTAGCCATGCCACACTTTGCCATACAATTTTGCCACACTTGCCTAAGGTTAGTTCTTCAAAATGAAAGCCACAAGTTGGCAAGCCTAAGGGAATCTTGCCACACTTTTTGAGTGTATGTGATGTGGGACCCTAGTGTGGCTTGCCTAAGGTGTGGCTTGAACCAAACACCCACCTAAGTTGGTCAAACTTGCCTAACCTTAGGTGTGGCAACCTTAGGCAAACTTAGTCTCAAACCAAACAGTTTATCTTTTTTATACCCCCCTTCAGGCGCCGGGGCCGGCACCAAAAGCGACCAGCCATCGAGTGTCTGCGCCGCGGGAGCCACCTGCTGATCCTCTTTAATTTTGAACAAAATCTTTCGCTTTGCTAGGAACACTTCACAAATCTAGGCCAGGTGGCGTGTGTAGCTAACCGCTCGGCCTTCCCAACCAACCTTAAACATGCCATTGATGGGGTGATGTTTACGGGTGAGCTCACTAATTAGGAGTAATGGTGATAGCTAGAGTAGCCAGAGGAACACAAAGAAAGAAGAAGGACTGTGGCCAACCACACTGACCGGCCGGTGAGATGATGATACTTACAGTTAGGCCCGGTAGATATCGCCGCTGCTCCTGGCCGGCCCCTTGGCTAGTCTACCCGTCGGGTAAACAGTGTGCGGTGTATCTTGGCGTCGAAAAATGATCTGAAAATCAATGTGATGTAAAGAAAACGATCTGGAAAATCTGGGAAAGAATCTAGTTTTTCTCTAGGGGAAAATATACAGGCGGATGACGTGACATGAGCTGACAAGGGAGGACTGCGTAATCAAGAGCGTATACGTTCGGTTTTGGTGTTAATCAAAACTGAAAACAGCTGTTGGGGGTTTGACTTGTGAAGAACGGAACGGGGAGCAAAACACGCGATGCAAGCTGGGCACGGTTAGACAAAGCTTAACGATCGACACGACACGAAAGCAGAGAGGGAGGAAGCTGGCAAGGAATAAATGGACGGGGAATGGCAAGCGACACGAACGCGGTGCGTCAGTGCCGGCCGTTTCGATTGAGTGCGCACCTTCTCCGCCTCTTGCCGGCCGGCGTGACGAGGAGGGTGCTACTACTAATTAATGGTGATGCTGGTACTATCCTAGAGTGGTTAGAGGACGAGGAAGTACAGAAGGGCGGTGGCCAACCACACTGACCGGTGGGATGGGGTACTTACAGGCAACTGACGGCTTGCCCGCCCGGCTGATACCGCCGCCGTTCCCGGCCGCCCCCGTGGCGAGTTTACCCGCCGTGTAAACGGTGCACCGCCCGTCGTCGGTAATTGTAGGGCAAGGAGCGGCGGCAGAGCCCTTGCCGTGGAGCCGCGCTGGAAGATCGGGCTGGAGTGAGGTGGCCGTGCTGGAAGGTGCTCAGGGTGGAGTGAAGAGTCAAATTAAGGGGGAGGAAGGGAGATGAAAGGTGGTACGGGACAGAGGAGTAGAGCTCGGCTAGCTTTCAGAGTTTTTATTTGCGAATGCAGCAGCGTAGCCTTCCCTTCTGGAAGGTGTAGGCGCCGAAACGAGACTGGAAGAGGAAAACGGCGAGGGGGCTAGATTCCTTTCACAGAAGAAGCGATGGGGAAGACCAGAGTGACTGCGGCTCCAAGAAGACAGAGGATGGAGGAAGGAATGCAGCTGGTGTCGCTCTCGTCTCGACCGTCCGATCGCTGCACGCGCCCCGGTCGATCCGCCATTCTCCGCCGAAATCTAGGCCTGAGGCATGGGCGGCGGGCCCCGTCAGGCTTCGGCCGTCCGATCCGGGACTGGCCGTGCGGTCGCCCACCGCCTGTGGGTCCCGTGCGACAGACCCTCTGCCCGCAGCAGCTATCCTCGCCCTCAAAGGTTCCACTTTTATTCCGTGCAATGCAAACGGGATTTTATTTTATTTTTTCGGTAGCAAACGTGATATTCGATAGGGTAATGCTAGACCTACGTAATTTCGTTTATGTGTTTTATGTAAGCATCAACGTGGATCAATACAACACTGTATTCTTCATCCAAAAAAAACACTCTTATTTTATTGTTTTGTTATCAAATAAAATGATCGCATAGTCTACGGAACTGTAATGTTTATAAAAATTCGACAAAATTTGGGGCGGCTCATAGTGTAGTGTCCGCCCAAATTCAACCGCCCCGTCTTTTGCTACAGGTTCGGACTCAATACAACCATGTAGGAATGGACATGTATACGTAAATTGAAATTTCCGTGCATGTTATCGAACCGTTTATCTCTTTTAGTAAAAAATGTCTGACATGGTAAGTTTGGTGCTACTATATACATATGGATGCACTTAAAAGGGCATTGGATTGTTCTAAGTTCATGAGACCGTGATAGTATCCATAGTCCATCTGACAATGTACGTCAACATTTTTGTTTTATTAAAATGATCCGACATACTCCACCCAACCGCGTTAGTCCACCTCAACAAATATATTCGCTTTGGAATTGTACTATGTATAGGCAAACGCACGTGCACACACGGATATTGGATATATCAAGATTAATCAGTTACAAGTGAATGTCTCGATAGCCCATATTTTGTTGTTGATTTTCTAAAAATGCTCTGGCATGGTCCACCTAACAACGTCCATCCACATACAATGTCGCTACAATTCGACAAATCCATTGACTCTAGTTTGTACTCCCTCCGTTCCAAAATAGATGACTCAACTTTGAATTAACTTTAGTACAAAGCTAGTACAAAGTTGGTTCATCTATTTTGGAACGGAGGGAGTACAATTGTAGTTTAGGTGGTACTACTATGTAGGGAACTGGATAGATATAAATTCCTCATTATAAGAGTCGCCTATTGTGTGTACACCCAACAGTGTGTGTACACCTATTTGATTGTTTTATTAAATAATTATACACGATCTGCCCCCTCAACAAATATGTTACTCGCGATTTACTCTTTTCTTTTTTTGCAGGAAGCGATTTACTCAATAATCCATTCAACATTCCATATGCATGTATGTATCCATTTTCATCGTTTTCATTTGACCTTTTCCCTGCATTTACTTTATAGTTGTACCTTGTGCTGAGCTGTACGTAGCATGAACTCTTAACCACATTGGGTTGTCATCTCTCTTTTTACCATTTTCCTGTCTTTTATTATGACGTATCATGCTACGTAAGTGGTTTTTGTTTTCCTGAGTTTAGCCTAACCAGATTTGGCTGATTTCATCTTTTCTTTTACCCCTTTAATTTTGCGCTTTTTATATATGGCGGTTCCATTCCCACGTATGCAACTTCGTTTGCCAACATTTCTTAACCACATTTGGCAGTCCCCATCTTTTTATGACCCTTTTTCTACCACTTCTTTATGACAGTTTGTCTGTACGCGTTTTCATATACTTACAAGTCGCTAACTAGTTTGACGTGGCGAATGTTTGGATCTTTGTTCGTTCGGCGCATGCAGCCCGCTGCAGTCTTACGTACACTGTAGCCAGAGGATAGTGCAGTACTGCTGTACTGTAGAGGTAACAGCTGATGGATAAGTCTGTGTACTAGGGTCCTTGTGGGGCTGCAGCACATGGTCCTTGTGGCAGTTAGGAGGATAAAGTCCTGGACCATCAAGGACTGGCTGTTAGGATAGAGTTCTGTTCTTGACCATCAAGGACTGTCAGTTAGCATCTTAGACTAGCATCTTAGACTAGCATCTTAGACTGGCATCTTAGCAGCATCTTAGCATATGCCTTGGCTGGCTAGCAGCCTATAAATATGTGTCCCCAACCCCTCAGGTTGGCATGGCATTGTGTGAGAAATAAACCAACGAAAATTGTCCCAACTCTCCTAGTGTCATCCACATCTATCAATGCTCAGGCTGAAAGGTCTAACAAGTGGTATCAGAGCCAGGTTAACCTGCACCCTGAGCATTTCCTGTGAGCAGCCCAAGTCGGTAGCAGCAGCTGCTCCGTCTGCCTCTGGTTACCTTCCTCCCTCCGGACTATCGAGCAGCAGCTCGTCTTCCTCAGCCTCCTCTTCACGCAACAGCCCCCCTGCAGCGAGCCATGTCTGCAGGTCGCTCTCAGCACACGGCTACCTCGAGCATGCGGCACTGGCAAGAGGCCGAGCGCGCCGTGGCAGAGGAGCGTGAGCGAGCGGCTGTAGCAGCGGCTGCTGCGGCGGCAAGAGTGTCGAGGCTGGCTGCAGCGGAGCTGGCAGCAGCCAGAGCGGAGGTAGAAGCAGCCAGGGCGGAGGTAGAAGCAGCAGCAGCAGCAGAAGCAGCCCGTGAGGCTACGGCGGATGCCAAGGCACTCCGCGGCAGCCCCGGCAGCTCCAGCAGCTCCGCGCCTGCGGACGACGGTGCCGACGCAGATCGCGCCAAAGTGGCGCAGGAGCGGACGGCGCAGTGGGCAGCCGAGCACACCCGCGCTCCAGGTGGAGGCGCGCACCGCGACGGCGGCTGCAACGACCAGGACCGCGGCCTCTACGAGGTCCGGACTGTGGTCAGGGATGTTGGTGCCAGTGTTGGGTGGCCTACCCTCACTAAAACCAACTACGTCGAGTGGGCCGGGATCATGAAGGTCAGGCTCCAGGTGCGGCGCATGTGGGAGGCAGTCCAGGACAGCAACGTCGACCACCTAGAGGATCGACGGGCACTGGACGCCCTCATCGCCGCAGTCCCGCCCGAGATGCAGTTCTCGCTTTCCAACAAGCGGACTGCCAAGGAGGCTTGGGACGCCATCGCCGCAGCACGCATCGGCAGCGACCGTGCTCGCAAGTCCACCCTGCAGGCACTTCGTAAGGAGTGGGAGAACCTGGGCTTCAAGCCAGGTGAGGACGTTGATGACTTTGCTCTCCGTCTCAACACTCTGCTGCAGAAGATGGTGAAGTTTGGCGATGCCACCTACACCGAGGAGAGAGCTGTCGAGAAGCTTTTTCGGTGCATTCCCGAGAAGTACAAGCAGATGGCTCGCTCGATCGAGTCGTTGCTGGACCTCTCCACGATGACGATCGAGGAGGCGATAGGTCGACTCAAGGTCGTCGACACCGACGAGCCACAGCCTCCCTCGGGGCCCGTCACCACCGGCGGGAAGCTGCTCCTAACTCGGGAGCAGTGGGATCCCAGCCTTGGTGACAGGAAGAAGGGGGAGCCTTCCTCCTCGACGGGCGGCCGCAAGCGTGGCAAGCAGCGTAAGGCGCGAAGAGGCCCCCCGGGCAGGGCACAAGGACGTGCCGAAGGTGACGCCCGCGGAGGTGCCAAGGACGACGCCGCTGGCAAGCCCAAGCCGGCACAAGACAACAGTTGCCACAACTGTGGCCGGTTTGGCCATTGGGCAAATGAGTGTCGGCAACCACGACAAGGCCAGGCTCACGTCGCACAGGCGAAGGAGAAGGAGACGGCTCTGTTCATGGCGCATGCAAGCATTGAGCTACCCTCGGCGACTCCAGTCGCAAAGGCTTTCATCCACCTCGATGAGCCAAAAGCACACGCTCTTCTCGGCGATGGCTCCGGGAAGGACAAGGCTACGGGGTGGTGCCTCGACACCGGTGCCACCCACCACATGACCGGTCGAAGTGAATTCTTCGCCGAGCTCGACTCCGATGCGCGAGGCTCCGTCAAGTTCGGGGATGCCTCCGCTGTGGAGATAAAGGGCGTCGGCTCCGTCATCTTCACCACCAAGATGGGAGAGCACCGGCTGCTCACCGGTGTCTACTACATCCCCGCGCTAAGGAATTCCATCATCAGCTTGGGACAGCTGGATGAGAACGGCTCACGCGTGCTGATTGAGCATGGGGTCCTACGCATCTGGGATCGCCAGCGTCGCCTTCTCGCCAAGGTGCCCAGAGGTGAAAATCGACTCTACGTCCTTGATGTGCAGGTGGCACAACCGGTCTGTCTCGCTGTCCGTCGAGACGACAAGGCGTGGCAGTGGCATGAGCGTTTTGGGCACCTTCACTTTGAGGCCCTGAAGCGTCTAAGTGCCAAGGAGATGGTGTGAGGCCTGCCATGCCTCGACCATGTGGAGCAGTTCTGCGACATCTGCGTACTGACAAAGCAGAGACAACTCCCCTTTCCCCAACAGGCGAGTTTTCGGGCTAAGGAGAAGCTGGAGCTCGTGCACGGAGACCTGTGCGGCCCGGTGACGCCAGCCACACCAGGAGGTCGACGCTACTTCCTGCTGCTCGTCGACGATCTCTCCCGCTACATGTGGGTGATGATCCTCGGCAGTAAGGGAGAAGCGGCGGACGCCATCAGGCGCGCGCAGGTTGGTGTGGAGGCGGAGAGCGGCCGCAAATTGCGCGTGTTGCGCACTGACAACGGCGGCGAGTTCATGGCGGCTGAATTCGCGTCGTACTGCGCCGATGAGGGCATCCAGCGCCACTACTCCGCGCCGTACAGCCCGCAGCAAAATGGCGTCGTCGAGCGGCGCAACCAGACGGTTGTGGGGATGGCTCGGGCTCTTCTCAAGCAGAGAGGGATGCCGGCTGTCTTCTGGGGAGAGGCGGTGCTAACGGCCGTGTACATCCTCAACCGCTCTCCTACTAAGGCACTCGACGGCAGAACTCCGTACGAGGCCTGGCATGGGCGGAAGCCGGCGGTCTCTCATTTGCGGGTCTTTGGCTGCCTTGCGTTCGCCAAGGAGCTCGGCCACATCGGCAAGCTCGACGACAGGAGCACTCCGGGAGTCTTCATCGGCTACGCGGAGGGCTCAAAGGCCTACCGCATCCTCGACCCAAAGACACAACGTGTGCGCACAGCGCGAGACGTCGTGTTCAACGAAGGGCGAGGGTGGCAATGGGACAAGGCGGTGGACGACGGCTCGACGCCGACGTATGACGACTTCATTGTCGAGTACGCTCACTTCAAGGAAGCTGGGGGAGCAAGCAGCTCCTCTTCACCGGGCACGTCTACCCCGGCCCCCAAAACTACATCGACTCCGGCGCCTGCTACACCGACGACACCACAACCGGTGACGCCGCATACTCCAGCCCCGGCGGTCGCCACTCCGGGCTCGTCTTCATCAGCACCAGCTCACGCAGAGCACAACCCGATGAAGTTCGCTTCCCCGCTCACTCATGACGAGGAGCGGGTCGACGCATGGTATGGAGGCGAACCGCTGCGGTACCGTACGATGGATAATGTGCTCGGCGACCAGCCGGTGCCAGGACTGGTGCCACGTGACCTGGAGGCGCAGCTACAGCTCGTGTGTGAAGACGGCGAACCACGGTCCTTTGCAGAGGCCGAGAGAGACGCGGCATGGCGCGCCGCGATGAAGTTGGAGATGGATGCGGTCGAGCAAAACCGCACCTGGGAGCTTGCTGATCTCCCTCGAGGTCACCGCGCAATCACCCTTAAGTGGGTGTTCAAGCTGAAGAGGGATGGAGCGGGCGCCATCATCAAGCACAAGGCTCGTTTGGTGGCCCGAGGCTTCTTGCAGCAGGAAGGAGTCGACTTCGACGACGCTTTCGCTCCCGTGGCACGGATGGAGTCCGTGCGACTTCTCCTTGCGCTGGCTGCCCAGGAGGGCTGGCGTGTCCACCACATGGACGTTAAGTCGGCATTCCTCAATGGCGACTTGAAGGAGGAAGTCTACGTGCATCAGCCACCGGGGTTTACGATTCCCGGCCAGGAGGGCAAGGTGCTCCGCCTGCACAAGGCTCTCTATGGCCTGCGGCAGGCACCCAGGGCGTGGAACGCCAAGCTGGACTCCACGCTGAAGAAGATGGGTTTCGAGCAGAGCCCGCATGAGGCTGCCGTCTACCGACGGGGGAGTGGAGGAAATGCCCTGCTGGTGGGCGTCTACGTTGACGACCTGGTGATCACCGACACCAAAGATGCAGAGGTGGCGGCGTTCAAGGAAGACATGAAGGCCACGTTCCAGATGAGTGACCTGGGGCTCCTCTCCTTCTATCTAGGGATTGAGGTGCACCAGGACCACTCCGGGATCGCGCTTCGACAGTCCGCCTACGCCAAGCGCATCGTTGAGCTAGCTGGGCTCACCGACTGCCATCCAGCTCTCACTCCGATGGAGGAGAGGCTGAAACTAAGTCGCGACAGCACGACGGAGGAAGTGGATGCTACGCAGTACCGACGCCTTGTGGGGAGCCTTCGCTACCTCACTCACACACGGCCGGACTTGGCATTCTCCGTCGGCTATGTCAGTCGGTTCATGGAGCGACCAACGTCAGAACACCAGCAGGCAGTGAAGAGGATCGTCCGCTACATAGCAGGGACCCTCGACCACGGCCTCCATTACCCTAGGTGCCCTGGGGCAGCACACTTCGTCGGGTACAGCGACAGCGACCACGCCGGCGACATCAACACCAGCAAGAGCATGAGCGGGATCCTCCTCTTCCTCGGCAAGTGTCTCGTGAGCTGGCAATCAGTCAAGCAGCAGGTGGTGGCCCTGTCCAGCTGTGAGGCTGAGTACATAGCGGCCTCCACCGCCTGTACTCAGGCGCTCTGGCTTGCTCGACTGCTTGGTGATCTTCTCGTTCAAGACACCAGAACGGTGCAGCTCCTGGTGGACAGCAAGTCCGCCCTGGCCCTGGCAAAGAACCCCGTGTTCCACGAACGGAGCAAGCACATCCGACTGAGGTATCACTTCATCCGCAGCTGTGTGGAAGAAGGGAGCATCGAGGCGAGCTACATCAACACCAAGGATCAGCTCGCAGACCTGCTCACCAAGCCCCTTGGGAGGGTCAAGTTCCTCGAACTTTGCTCCAGGATTGGGATGATTCAACTCTCCCACAAGACGACGTACAAGACTTAGGGGGAGAATGATGGATAAGTCTGTGTACTAGGGTCCTTGTGGGGCTGCAGCACATGGTCCTTGTGGCAGTTAGGAGGATAAAGTCCTGGACCATCAAGGACTGGCTGTTAGGATAGAGTTCTGTTCTTGACCATCAAGGACTGTCAGTTAGCATCTTAGACTAGCATCTTAGACTAGCATCTTAGACTGGCATCTTAGCAGCATCTTAGCATATGCCTTGGCTGGCTAGCAGCCTATAAATATGTATCCCCAACCCCTCAGGTTGGCATGGCATTGTGTGAGAAAAAAACCAACGAAAATTGTCCCAACTCTCCTAGTGTCATCCACATCTATCAATACTCAGGCTGAAAGGTCTAACAACAGCACAGTGGGCGGTGCTTGACCAGTGACGAACGGGAAAAGGGAAATAAGACATTAAATGTGCTAAAAATGGCGTTTCTTCTCTCTTCGGTTCAAAGCTGAAAGTTGAGAATAAACGATGGGAGGGAGGGGCTCCAGCGGTATCGATCTGCATAGTTTCTTGAGAAAGCGTAGGCCGGCCGGGAAAGCTAGCATACTCGGTAACGCTGGGACAGTGCAAAAGATAAAGAGCAAAGTGATTGAATAGTAGTTCCTTGGGGTGGTGGAAAAAAAGGAGGTCTCGTAGTACATTGCCATGGGGACAAGGGACTCGATCACCTGCCGCCTTCCGCTCCGGCACGTTTGCCACGGTTCTACGCAGCCAGAAGGCCCCCCGCCGTGAGTCGTGACGGTGACGAGTACGTTTCTCTGCGCTTGTTCGAGACGGCGATCGCGTTTCATTTCCGTTGTACAATGTACGTATTATACCCCCGATCGCCACTAGCAGCGATGATCGGTCGCGATTTTCACAAGTCCCGATCGAACGGGGTTGTTTTGGGATCCCAATGGCCGGGCATCACATCGTCGTGCAGGCGAAAGCAGATTCCCCTGTCAACAACGCCGAGGCTGAGCCGGGCTTTGATGAGTTCATTCCGCACAAGTGGCGGTCTCGATCTCTTTCCCGGCCAGCCACGGATCAGTAGGAGTAGTGGTGGAACGGAGCAGCAGCAGCAGCATTGGATCGTCCCTCATTTTGATGCCCGTTGCTTGCAGTTGCAGTGGGCTGCATTGGGCGCGTGGTGCGTTTGCGGTCGCGGTCAAAGTGGCAAATCAGCTGGCACGTCGGACGGTCAGTCAGTGGCGGCACGTACGGCCCGCGCAGCCTTAAGCCCGGCCTCGGGCTCTCCTTTTCCCTCCCCCGATCGAGTTTTCGGATCGTGTCGGGCCGGCCTCTACGTCGAGTTCACGCCCTCTACGAACGAAGCCAGGACGGACGGGGGATAGATAGATGGATGATGCAAAGCCGAAGGGTACGCACGCTCCATTGATCCGCCTGTGCGCTGCGGTGCCTGCTACATGCGTGCCGTCGCAACTTTTGATGGAGCAGGGGCTACCGGGAGCGGAGCGCGCCGTAGGGGCTTGCTAGGCCATGTAGCCCACTGTGCCGAGCTCTGTGCCCATCCGGTCTCTCTCTTTGCCTCTCTCTCTCCCAATACAGTAGGACACGTTCAATGCAGCTGCAAGTTTGGCATATATCTATCTACGGCGGCATCGCCATTCGCCAGCTGATCGATGCACGGCGATGTGCATGATCGGTTTCCGCGCGCGCCCAAAGGGAGAGGACAGGGAAAACGACCAGACGGGGTAGGGTGAGGCCAGAGAGAGGCGAGGCGAGGCGAGGCGTGTTGGTGGACTGGGAGCGGACAAATCGAGGTTTTCCCGACGCCAAAGCGAGCAAATCTTTGAGGAAAGGCGCGCGGCAGCTAGCTAGCATTGGCACGATGCACCGAGCCCGGTGAGGAAGGAGGGAGGGATGGGCCATGTGACTAGTATGTGAGCAGCCTTTGGGAAAAGGCCACTCGAGTCCGGTCCAGTCGAGCGCAGTCGAGTCCGTGTCCGTGCCCGCCTCTCCATGGCCACCTCGATCAGCCATCACCAAGCTCAGTCGCCGCCTAACCAGTGACTGATTCGAGACGGACGTCCACGAATTGAAAGGGCCTCTGGAACAAAAGCAGCGCCGCGCCTTTGTCCGGTCCAGTCCGGCGATCGAGTTCCCAAGCGTGCACGCGGCGCTCCCGGCCGTAGTCCCCGAGCACGCCGGGTGCCACGCGCGCGCGCACGGGAGACAAGGAGCGACGCCGACGTCTCCTCACGCTCGAACCGTCCAGGTACGGGTTTCCATGCATATATGCATGTCTCGCTCGTGTGAGTACGTACGCACGTACACGGTACACTGCATCGACGGATTGACCTTGTGTCCACCATATATGCATTAATGCATGCCCCGCTTGTGTACGCACGTACACTGCGTCGACGGATTGACCCTTTTTTTTTTTTTTGCAATGCTCAGGTCGGCTGGTGATACACACTGATCCACGCTAGCTAGCTGTACCGCTGGAGCTCGAGCGGCCGATCGCGACGGCTCGACGCGCGGGCGCCGGCGCCGTCCTGTTGGCCGCACATGCACATGCACGGCGCGTACCGGCGTACGTACGTGCCCACAGGTGCATGCAGCCTTTAGGCTCCTGTTGATGAACAGGCGAGCCTCTGAAACGAGACACCTGATCGATGCCTAGCGCGCTCGACTCAGGCTCAGGCCCAGGGTCGGCTTCTGAACGAATGGGTTTTCTCTCGCCGCGTGCATGGCAATGGCGTCGTACCCGGCCGGACGGGCGTCAGGCCGGTCTCGCCATTCCGAGGGGGCTGGCTGCCTCCTGCTCCTCTCCTGCACGACCACGTACGGGCGGCATGCGTTGCACTTGCATTGCATTGACCGTCCCTCACTCGTGCCAGCTGGAGCACACGGACACGGCCCCCGGCTACAGGGCCGATCGGGCGTGAGTTCATGGCTTCATGCATGCATGCATGCATGCGTGAAAGTGTAACCGGCCGCATACACACGAGACAGACGCGCACACCCCGATCGACCTGATGATCCACACAAATTAACACACCACGATCCTCAGCGCAGCGCACCGCAGTGCAGTGCGTGACAGATTTGTCTTTTCTTACTCGCAGTACGTACGTGCTGGACGCGCGTGCTTGGCCTTGGCTTGTGCCCTTGTGCGTGCGTGCGAGTTGTGACAAGGCCCGCCGGACGGACACATCCATCGGTCGCCACTCCCGCGGCAGGGCACGGGCAGCAATGCAGCGTGGAGATGTGTACGCATCCACGGGCGCACTAGTGCGTGGCAGCGTCGAGCCATCTTTTGCCCTGCTGCGCTATAGTGCTACCTCTCTGTGTCTGGGCGGGTGGTGCACAAAATGGGCGGTGTACAACTGTACATACAATGGCTATGTGCTAATGTGCATACGGTACTCGGTCGTCTGTATTCAGTTTGACTTTGACGTACTACTATAAGTCGAAACTGGATGCAGCGATAGTACAAAAAAGTTACTGTTGCATCCAGATGTTTTTAATACTAGATGATTCCCCGCACGTTGTTGTGGGATATTTTGCAACATATTTCAATGTGATTCATGGTATGAAACATAAATATTTGAAGTAATAATATAAAAAAATAAAACTAAAATACATATAATTTATTATGTTTGGTTACTATATAGTTGTATAATATGTTTATTAAATACATATAGTATAATAGAATGAAAATTCTCATGTATGTTTGCATGTTAAGATGGTTTTTTTTTCATGCATGTTATGATGAAGTGGCATGCTTGCATGTTGAGAAAAATAGTTAGTGGGGGCTGGCTATTTAGATATACTCCCTCCGTTCCTAAATATAAGTCTTTGTAGAAATTCCACTAGATGGACTACATACGGAGCAAAATGAATGAATGTACACTTAAAATACATCTATATACATCCGTATGTGGTTTATAGTGTAATCTCTACAGGCTTATATTTAGGAATGGAGGGAGTAGAAGATAAGGCACCACGAAGAATGGGTGGACTATTTCTTCAGCATTTCAATCTTTATAAGCGAGACCACAGAACCATGGGGTTGTGATGCACAAGACATCAAAGAATATATATGTTTCTTCTTGCACAAAGCTTACAAGTACATACAGCATGCAGATGGCTAATGGTTTTTACTTCCCAAGATATTAATTATCACAAGAATACTAATAATCTTTTTTTTCTTTTTATAAAGTTGTGGCAAATATTGCCCAATGTCTCAAAGAATTGTGGAAGGTACACCAACTGCAGACGATGCTAACAGCTATTCAAAAGCTATATTACACCATCCTTCACCATTCCTAAGAGTAAAAGGGGTGGCTTCCTCGCTTGTCTTGACAAAAGCATTGCAACCTGCCCTGTTGCAGCATCACCACGCAATACTTTTCTGACTACTGCAGGGCCAGCACTGATGGCTTGAAAACTATGGAGGAGCTGTTAATGATGATTCATCGCCAACTTGCGAACAAACTTTCAAGCGAACAGTTGCCTTCGAGTTAACTGATGTACCACTATAATTTCCGTAACCGTGTGTGGAGGTCTCCTAAGAAACAACCCCCTTTTTGTGAACTGACTTTAAAGAATGTGTCAACCTGACCAAAAAGGCCGAAAAACATCAACAAAAGTCAGGCACATTCAATTGATACAGTGAGAAGTGTAACCACATACCTTGGCAGATGGTGGTTAAAAAGAACACTATGCACAAGTGGGACAAGATGCATCAATCAATTGGATGCTTGTCTGCTTGCCGGGAGGTGTACTGGGCTGAAATCAAAAGCAAGGACAAGAACGCGCTCGCCACGAATATGGCATCAAACCAGCGGTGGTAGAAGTCAAACTGAATGTCACCGCCCAAAACATCTGTGATGATCACCCTGAGCAAACGCGCATGAACAAACATCAATTTTCTCAAATGGAATGGGATCAGATGTAAATTTCAACGGTTTTGCTAAAGCACATCTAGCATAAAGCGAAGTTCAAAGGATCGTATTCCATGTTGAATCTGTATTATTCATTAAATAGTCAGATCAGCTGTGAGGTCAACTGAGACGTTCATATTGGAATGGCTAGGTTACATGTGTTTGTTGTGTTGGTACACTTTACTCACTATACACTCGTCATGCTACACGCAGTACCGGTCGGAGTGGAAAGACTGAATGAAAAAAGGTAACTTGTTTTGAACTAAAAGTGTTGTAACTTAATCCATAGTCATCCCATTAACATATTCAGTTGAATAAATATCTTCAGCATCTTCGTATATACTACCATGTTTTGTTTTTTAAATGATATAAGTTGATAACATTTGTGCAAAAAGAGTGTAAGGGTCAATTGGGCCCATATGGCTCGGCAACTGAAGTTATTAATACGAATAGAGAATAAAACGAGTTGCATACTTAAATTCAAAGTAGCAAGTTTTGAGTTTAACAATAATAAAACAAATAGGGCCAGGACAGTCAGTGGCGATGCCAGGAACGGGCCGAGCCCCAGGCGACTGGGCAAGGCCCCGGGCCGCTTCCGTGCACTGTAGCAATGCTACAGTACACTGAGGGGTTGGGCCTCACGCCCCAGGCCATGGCCCGGGCTCCTTGGGGCCTGGATCCGCCGTTGAAGACAGTATACAGGAAGGGTACTCTCAAGCACTAGAAGAATACCTGTACTCATTTGCCAGGCTTTTCCTTATCAGAAGAATAGAAGATATGAAATACATGCCCATGATCTCAGATAAGAAAAGGACGACATTTGTTGTTGAGCCGGTCCCAACTCTAGAAAAAGCAAAGAAGAACTGCATAGAAAATGAGATACAGTCACGTTTGAATGCTCAATAACAAGGAAAACTACAACAGCAGCTGGAAGTCTACTTATAAATGGAAAAATGCCAATGGGCAAAGAAGGTTACTACTTTACAAGCTGTTGAAATGCATTTATTTCAGTTTACTACTCCCTCTGTAAACAAATGTAAGACGTTTCGGCAATTTAAATTAAACCGCCAAAACGTCTTACATGTAAACAAATGTAAGATGTATACAGTGTAGCATTTTTCGACCAGTCATGGCATTATGGATCAGAGAATTCAAGTCTAAATTATGTACAAAATGAAAAGTAGCAACCAAACAGAATGTTCACCTTCATAACATTTGCCAAGAAACCTCGAATAGATATGCCAACCAACATCCCGATGAACAACAAAGATATGTACTGCAAGCACAACGCAAATGCAGGACATATGTAAGTCAGAATGAACAAATAGGCAGGGAGAACATATAGCAACACATAACCTATATTCGGCATTGTGACTCAGAGAGAGCATCAAGATATAGTACAATAGATATAAGAGTTTCCAGCAAGGGTCAAATGACAATGCCAAACAATTCATTTAGGTCAAATCAACAGAAACTGTTATTCCGATGCTATGTTTTCAAGGCGACGCCTTACCGCCTTAGGGAGGGGGGGCGCTTTGGCGCCTAGGCGACGCCTAGGCGGGCGCTTTGGACGCCTAGGCGCCCAAAGCGGTCGATTTTCCAAAGCGGAGGGGGAGCGCTTCGACGCCTAGGCGTCGCCTTAGGGACGCTTTAAAAACATAGTTCCGATGAAGTGCAGAATTCATTCCAAGATTATTTTAGCTACAGAATACCTACCTGTGATAATAGCGTGACATCGATACCAATATCAAAATGCCTCAAGAAAATGGTAATCGTCATGGTTACCGGATCAACAGAGCCAGCCTGATAGGAAATACAGAATGTAGGTAAGAGATGAGAATCAGAAATGTAGAGTAACCAATTCTAGGTCCATGAATTCATGGAGAGGTCTGTACCGCTTTAAAGACTACACTCTGCAAGGCCTGCAAAAAGAATCATGAAAAATAAAATTAAGATCGTTTACCAGTGCACGTGGGAAAAAAACATCCTCACAAAATAATGTTGCATCAGTTTGAGAGCAGCCAAAATGGTGAAATCTTTATACATTTTGTGAAACGGATTTTTTTACACGATACTTTTGTTACTCTAGCTCTGCAAAATTTCATATTTACATGTTGATACATGAACCAGGGAGACGCATAGAGCAAAACAACAGAAATGAATTTTGGAGTAATACCTTGAGCATCTTATAAACACAATACACTGACAAGGCATATCCTAGCAGATTCTGAAAATGTCCTCTCCAGGTTCGGGAATAAGCAGCAGCTATCTGCAAAGTAATTGAAGAATTGTGTGCAGAAATTTAGATACTTTATTCTAATAATAATAGCCACTGCTGCGAAATGAGATAAGAGATTAAAAAATGTCTCGCTAGAATCAGTTTGAATATATCTATGCTAATACATTCAAACAAAGATAAGATCAGAGGCCAATATACACAGCATAAGGAAAACACTAAATTTAGAAGAGGAAACACAAAGAAAACTCATCTACAAGCCAAAAAAATCAATGGACTTGAGTAAGTTATATACAATTTATGACGCTGTTCTGGTATCTTAGTATGTGAGAAGAGTACCAGTTCTCACACATGTCTCACCAAATCATTGATGAATAGCCAACACAACAAACAAGTAATGAAGATAACTCCCAGGTAATCATAGGATTGAACACCACAAGATTTCTTAAGTCAACAGGATACGTCCTACTAATTGGTTGTTGATCTTATTGATCTTAACACGCTGGCCAAATGAGCAACAAGAATACCTTAGCTTGACGTAGTTCATATATCTCAAGGAATAGCTGTTTCGAAAGCTCTTCCAATCCCTGGACCTCTGCTTCCAAGTTTTTGATATCTGCATGACATAAAAAGGAATTAGTAACTATCACTAATGGAGCAAACTGAAGAGTCCACGAGTAAGGAACAAACAATATACAGCATACCCTGCTCAGTTTGATCTTCTTGCACAGATCGAACCACTGTTCCAACTATACGCTTCAGAAATGACCTGGCTTTAAGCTTCTGCAAGTATTAATGTCTGTCTATTAGGTTATGTCATATGGGTCAACAACAAAATAAAAAAAAGTTTGCAGTAATAGTAAGCTGCAATGTTAATGTGCGCTACGCTGTGATATTTATCATTCCTTATTAATGGAATATAATGATACTAGAGCAAAAGGAACAAAAATGGCAATAGTACACGGCAAAATAACCAACGATTTTTATATCTTATCATCCTCTATGTGCTACAAAATCCTCAAGAGTATTGCAATCCAATAACCATGATCAAGAAATTATTCATTTTTTTCAAAACAAGAGACTAGTTAGCGCACCTCCTCTGATCCTTGGATCCTCTCCATCTCCATTTTGGACAGAATAATTTTCTTTTTCTTAGCAATAGATGACTCCATGGATTGCATCAGCTGCCGTTCCAAAGCTTTGATGTCCATTTCGTCAATTTCCCTGAAGGTCAGGATATAATAAGTCAACATGACGCATGTAATGTGGTATAATAAACCAACCAAAGGAAATCGTGTTGAAGTAAACCTGATAAAGAGAGACAGGTAGCTGTATGGCAGATTGACCGCACCAAAACCAGAAAGGACAGCCATGACAGTCACTCCAATCACGCCAATCCTACTAACCAACTGCGGCATCGTAAAGAAACCTGCAGAGTGGGCACCAAGTCAAACACAGTGACACAGTAGACATGAAGTGAATGCAATCGAACAGGCGTGTAATTTTTCTGAAAACTACAGCGCAGCAGAGTCGACAGCTGAAGTCCTAGTAACAGCTACTGTAATACTAGTTACTACAAGACTGTCAACCATGGAATGGAATGATTGTAAACTCAAACCTTTCTCCGGAGAAGGCATGGGGAAGTGAATCCCCATGCGCCAGAACCCGTAGAGGAAGATGGTCAGGAAGAGGGCCGCGGCGAGGCAGGCCCGCTGCCTCCTCACACCTGCAACAACCACCAACCGATCAGCCGATCAGAGCAGCCAACAGGCAGACACAAGGCTCGAACAAATTGGGAGAGTGCTGACCTGAGTTGCGGAGCAGCAGGTAGCAGTGGTAATAGGGGAGGACGAAGACGAGGAGGAGGATGAGGCAGAAGAGGTCGAGGTGCCAGTTGAGGAAGCGCGCGTGCTTGGAGAGGACGGGGAGGATCTCGAAGAGGACGAGCTGGAAGAGGTTGCAGGAGAAGGCGAAGACGAGGCCGAAGAGGATCTGCACCAGCGCCCGCCGCTCCTCGTACTCCTTGTACAGCCGCCGGTTGAGGAACCACAGCCCAGCCCACCCCAGCCCCACCAGCGACGCCCCCACCACCGTGCCCTCGTAGACCACCACGCCCCACCCCATCTCTCCCCCTTCGCTTCTCTGGACGCCGGCGGGGTTCCGGCGGGGCTCGGAGACGGAGTAGTGGGCAGTCGGATCTCGTGGGGGGAACCGAACGGGGGTGGGAGGAGGCCCTGTGAATCTGCCGTGCGCTATTCCCCCGCACCGCCGTCATCCTCCCGCCGTGATGATGTGTTGACCTTGGGCCCGGCCTTGATACTCAAAGCCCATCCATCATCCTGCCCTTCCGTGTGACATACAAGGCCTTGGGCTGTTTCTCAAAAAAAAAAAAAACAAGGCCTTGCTCCAGGCCTATTTCTCGCCGGGTACGAGACGTAGTTTCGTCTCTCCTCTGGCGCAACGCTACTAGACTTTTTTTTACAAGAGGTGATCATCATATTATCTTTTTTTAGGGGATCTTTAACAAGAGTTTAAACAATCTCTACAGGTGGATATTTTATCCACCCCAGACACCTTATTGCGAGACATAGTTTGACAACACAATTAGTCTCTCTAGAAGCATGCTCATAAATAATATGCGGAAAATCACACGCAAGGTAATATATATCAATAAAAACTGTTGTCGATGGACTGAAAGAACGACAGTCGGTATTGTCTCTATCACTGTTCAAGAATTCGTCTGTTTAATTAGTTAATTGGCCAGTTAATCGATACCATCGGGCGGCCGACTCGGATAGCACCTAATCACCGTGTTAACTTGTCAGATCAATTAAATTGTCTGTTAGAATGATTAATTGGTTGTCATGCCGATTAATCGTTGCTAATCCGTTAACTAGTGGGCAAACAAAGCCCGATTATTTGGCTTGTAACCCCTCCCAGCCCCCTCCCCCCTCAAGCTCCTATCATCCCCTCCGGACCTAGATGGCGGCTGACCAGGTCCCCATCGGTGCGCGACCACTTCCCCTCCTTCCTTGTGTGTGTCGCCGCTTCTCCTCTTCCCTTTGCGTCGCTACTGCCCCTCCTCCTTAGCGACCTACCACCTCCAGCAACTGACGTTGTTTAGACGCCCTACATGGATGCCGTCACCTTCCCTATGTGTGTCCTCGTTGCGTGGCTGCCATCACTTATAGTTGCAGCCCAATCAAAAATCAGCAAAAACAATTGTTTTTGTATGAATGTTTGTTGGTGAAGTTATTGTACACATGTTCATGGATGCAATTTGCTTCATAATTGCAATGTAGATTTTCCCACCATATAAAAAATTCTCCTAATGAGTTTCGAATTCCACCGATTAATGGTTGACGATTAATCCAGTTAATAGGCCGATTTAGCGATTAATCACTATTCCTAAGCCAAACGAGCAGCTACCAGTTAACGATTTCCTCAGCACTGGTTAGATTTCAACTCGATAATTGTTGGATTCCACCTCTATGCAGTTACACCCGACTATAGTTGCCACGTTAAGATCAAACCGTAAGGCTAGTGCCTCGGTCATAAGCGCATCTTTGCACCAATCGATCTCTCTGTTTCCTGTCGCGATGAATCTACCATTTCGAGTCTCTGATGACAGCTATACGAGCCCTTGAGTAAGTCTGGGTCAAAAGCCCCATCCACGTTTAACTTCACATAGTTGCTTCTTGGTGTTTCCCAGCCATGTTGCTTGATCGTTGCCTTTAGATCACTCGTCATAGTATAGTTAGCAACCAAAGCTCTTATTGACATTGCTATGCACTTAGGTTCCTATACCTTTTGTTATGCACTAACTTTATCCTCTCCCACCATAAATACGAGGAATCAACAACAATTGCTTCTGTTGAATTCCTCAAACAGAGGACCACACATTCTTCAACTAGTTGTATAATAAATATTCTAGCACAACTTCTCCCCGTGATCCACATCGCATGCATTATCAATAGAAAAGTCCAAACCCAGTAACCGACATACCTCTTTAGCTTTTGCACAAGTGAATAACACATGCTTGGTATCCTCCACTCCTATACCGCACGTAGGACATTGCCCGCTGACATTTATATGTCTGTTAGCCATAGTCACCTAGCATTATACCTGGGCATATCTCGGGCCAGTCCGGGCTTCGGGACGGGCCAAAAAAATCCGGTGCTAAAAACCCAGGCCCGAGCCCGGCCTGGCCCGGCCATCGGTGTTGGGGAACGTTGCAGAAAACAAAAAAATTTCTACGGTTTCACCAAGATCCATCTAGGAGTTCATCTAGCAACGAGTGATTAGATGCATCTACGTACCTTGTAGATCGCGAGCGGAAGCGTTCAAGGAACGGGGATGATGTAGTCGAACACGACGTGATTCAAATCACCGATGATCTTAGCACCGAACGAACGGTGCCTCCGCGTTCAACACACGTACGGAACGGATGACGTCTCCTCCTTTCTTGATCCAGCAAGGGGGGAGGGGAGGTTGATGAAGATCCAGCAGCACGACGGCGTGGTGGTGGATGCAGGGCGTCACAGTAGCAGGGCTTCGCCTATACTACGAGAGAGAGACGTAACGGGGAGAGAGGGAAGCACCAAAGGCTGAGGTATGAAATCCCTCCTCTCCCCCACTATATATAGGAGGGCCAAGGGGGGTTGGTGCGCAGCCTAGGAGATCTAATCTCCTAGGTGCGGCTGCCAAGGGGAGGATTCCCTCCCCCCCCCCCAAGGCACCTAGAGGTGCCTTCCACCACTTGGACTCCTTTCCCATGGAAACCCTAGGCGCATGGGCCTAGTGGGGCTGGTGCCCTTGGCCCATGTAGGCCAAGGCGCACCCCCTACAGCCCATGTGGCCCCCCGGGACAGGTGGCCCCACCCGGTGGGCCCTCGGGACCCCTCCGGTGGTCCCGGTACAATACCGATAACCCCAAAACTTGTCCCGATGGCCGAAACAACACTTCCCATATATAATTCTTTACCTCCGGACCATTCCGGAACTCCTCGTGACGTCCGGGATCTCATCCGGGACTCCGAACAACATTCGGGTTACTGCATATACATATCTTCATAACCCTAGCGTGACCGAACCTTAAGTGTGTAGATCCTACGGGTTCGGGAGACAAGCAGACAAGACTGAGACGACTCTCCAGTCAATAACCAACAACAGGATCTGGATACCCATGTTGGCTCCCACATGCTCCACGATGATCTCATCGGATGAACCACGATGTCGAGGATTAATCAACCCCGTATACAATTCCCTTTGTCAATCGGTATGTAACTTGCTCGAGACTCGATCGTCGGTATCCCAATACCTTGTTCAATCTCGTTACCGGCAAGTCACTTTACTCGTACCGCAATGCATGATCCCGTGACCAGACACTTGGTCACTTTGAGCTCATAATGATGATGCATTACCGAGTGGGCCCAGTGATACCTCTCCGTTATCCGGAGTGACAAATCCCAGTCTCGATCCGTGTCAACCCAACAGACACTTTCGGAAATACCTGTAGTGCACCTTTATAGTCACCCAGTTACGTTGTGACGTTTGATACACCCAAAGCACTCCTACGGTATCCGGGAGTTACACGATCTCATGGTCAAAGGAAAAGATACTTGACATTGGAAAAGCTCTAGCAAACGAACTACACGATCTTTGTACTATGCTTAGGATTGGGTCTTGTCCATCACATCATTCTCCTAATGATGTGATCCCGTTATCAATGACATCTAATGTCCATAGCCAGGAAATCATGACTATCTGTTGATCAACGAGCTAGTCAACTAGAGGCTTACTAGGGACATATTATGGTCTATGTATTCACACGTGTATTACGATTTCCGGATAATACAGTTATAGCATGAATAAAGACAATTATCATGAACAAAGAAATATAATAATAATGCTTTTATTATTGCCTCTAGGGCATATTTCCAACAGTCTCCCACTTGCACTAGAGTCAATAATCTAGTTACATTGTGATGAATCGAACACCCATGGAATTCTGGTGTTGATCATGTTTTGCCCTAGGGAGAGGTTTAGTCAACGGATCTGCTATATTCAGGTCCGTATGTACTTTACAAATCTCTGTGTCTCCATCTTGAACATTTTCACGAATGGAGTTGAAGCGACGCTTGATGTGCCTTGTCTTCTTGTGAAACCTGGGCTCCTTGGCAAGTGCAATAGCTCCAGTGTTGTCACAAAAGAGTTTGATTGGCCCCGACGCATTGGGTATGACTCCTAGGTCGGGGATGAACTCCTTCACCCATATTGCTTTATGTGCTGCCTCCGAGGCTGCCATGTACTCCGCTTCACATGTAGATCCCGCCACGACGCTCTGTTTGCAGCTGCACCAGCTCACTGCTCCACCATTCAACATATACACGTATCCGGTTTGTGACTTAGAGTCATCCAGATCTGTGTCGAAGCTAGCGTCGACGTAACCCTTTACGACGAGCTCTTTGTCACCTCCATAAATGAGAAACATTTCCTTAGTCCTTTTTAGGTACTTCAGGATATTCTTGATCGCTGTCCAGTGTTCCTTGCCGGGATTACTTTGGTACCTTCCTACCAAACTTACGGCAAGGTTTACATCAGGTCTGGTACACAGCATGGCATACATAATAGAACATATGGCTGATGCATAGGGGATGACGCTCATCTCTTCTATATCTTCTGCCGTGGTCGGACATTGAGCTGAGCTCAATTTCACACCTTGCAAAACAGGCAAGAACCCTTTCTTGGACTGATCCATTTTGAACTTCTTCAAAATCTTATCAAGGTATGTGCTTTGTGAAAGACCTATGAGGCGTCTTGATCTATCCCTATAGATCTTGATGCCCAATATATAAGCAGCTTCTCCAAGGTCCTTCATTGAAAAACTCTTATTCAAGTAGGCCTTGATGTTGTCCAAGAGTTCTATATCATTTCCCATCAAAAGTATGTCATCTACATATAATATGAGAAATGCTACAGAGCTCCCACTCACTTTCTTGTAAACGCAGGCTTCTCCATAAGTCTGCGTAAACCCAAACGCTTTGATCATCTCATCAAAGCGAATGTTCCAACTTCGAGATGCTTGCACCAGCCCATAAATCGAGCGTTGGAGCTTGCACACCTTGTTAGCATTCTTAGGATCGACAAAACCTTCCGGCTGCATCATATACAATTCTTCCTTAAGGAAACCATTAAGGAATGCCGTTTTGACGTCCATTTGCCAAATTTCATAATCATAAAATGTGGCAATTGCTAACATGATTCGGACGGACTTCAGCTTCGCTACCGGTGAGAAAGTCTCATCGTAGTCAACCCCTTGAACTTGTCGATAACCCTTAGCGACAAGCCGAGCTTTATAGATGGTCACATTACCATCCGCGTCTGTCTTCTTCTTAAAGATCCATTTATTTTCTATGGCTCGCTGTTCTACGGGCAAGTCAGTCAAAGTCCATACTTCGTTTTCATACATGGATCCTATCTCGGATTTCATGGCTTCTAGCCATTTGTCGGAATCCGGGCCCGCCATCGCTTCTTCATAGTTCGAAGGTTCACTGTTGTCCAACAACATGATTTCCAAGACAGGGCTGCCGTACCATTCTGGTGCGGAACGTGTCCTTGTGGACCTTCGAATTTCAGTAGGAGCTTGATCAGAAGTATCTTGATCATTAATAACTTCCTTTCTAGTCGGTGCAGGTGCCTCAGGAACATTTTCTTGAGTTGCGCCATTTACCGGTTCAAGAGGCAATACTTCATCAAGTTCTACTTTCCTCCCACTTACTTCTTTCGAGAGAAACTCTTTCTCTAGAAAGGATCCATTCCTGGCAACAAAGATCTTGCCTTCGGATCTGAGGTAGAAGGTATACCCATAAGTTTCTTTAGGGTATCCTATGAAGACGCATTTTTCCGACTTGGGTTCGAGCTTTTCAGGTTGAAGTTTCTTGACATAAGCATCGCATCCCCAAACTTTTAGAAACGACAGCTTAGGTTTCTTCCCAAACCATAATTCATACGGTGTCGTCTCAACGGATTTCGACGGAGCCCTATTTAAAGTGAATGCGGCAGTCTCTAAAGCATAGCCCCAAAAAGATAGTGGTAAATCGGCAAGAGACATCATAGATCGTACCATATCTAATAGAGTGCGATTACGACGTTCGGACACACCATTACGCTGAGGTGTTCCAGGCGGCGTGAGTTGTGAAACTATTCCACATTTTCTTAAGTGTGTGCCAAATTCGTGACTCAAGTATTCTCCTCCACGATCTGATCGTAGAAACTTGATTTTCCTGTCACGTTGATTTTCAAATTCACTCTGAAATTCCTTGAACTTTTCAAAGGTTTCAGACTTGTGTTTCATTAAGTAGACATACCCATATCTACTAAAGTCATCAGTGAGGGTGAGAACATAACGATAGCCACCGCGAGCCTCAACACTCATTGGACCGCACACATCAGTATGTATGATTTCCAATAAGTTGGTTGCTCGCTCCATTGTTCTTGAGAACGGAGTCTTGGTCATTTTTCCCATGAGGCATGGTTCGCACGTGTCAAATGATTCATAATCAAGAGACTCTAAAAGTCCATCTGCATGGAGCTTCTTCATGCGTTTGACACCTATGTGACCAAGGCGGCAGTGCCACAAGTATGTGGGACTATCGTTATCAACTTTACATCTTTTGGTACTCACACTATGAACATGTGTAGTAATACGCTCGAGATTCATTAAGAATAAACCATTGACTATCGGAGCATGACCATAAAACATATCTCTCATATAAATAGAACAACCATTATTCTCAGATTTAAATGAGTAGCCATCTCGTATTAAACGAGATCCTGATACAATGTTCATGCTCAAACTTGGCACTAAATAACAATTATTGAGGTTTATAACTAATCCCGTAGGTAAATGTAGAGGTAGCGTGCCGACGGCGATCACATCGACCTTGGAACCATTCCCGACGCGCATCGTCACCTCGTCCCTCTCCAGTTTTCGTTTATTCCGCAGCTCCTGCGGTGAGTTACAAATATGAGCAACGGCACCGGTATCAAATACCCAGGAGTTACTACGAGTACTGGTAAGGTACACATCAATTACATGTATATCAAATATACCTTTGGTGTTGCCGGCCTTCTTGTCCACTAAGTATTTGGGGCAGTTTCGCTTCCAGTGATCCTTCCCTTTGCAATAAAAGCACTCTGTCTCAGGCTTGGGTCCATTCTTTGACTTCTTCCCGACAGCTTGCTTGCCGGGCGCAGCAACTTCCTTGCCGTCCTTCTTGAAGTTCTTTTTACCCTTACCCTTCTTGAACTTAGTGGTTTTATTCATCATCAACACTTGATGTTCCTTCTTGACTTCTACCTGTGCTGATTTCAGCATTGCAAATACTTCAGGAATGGTCTTTACCATCCCCTGCATATTGAAGTTTATCACAAAGCTCTTGTAGCTTGGTGGAAGCGACTGGAGGATTCTGTCAATGACCGCATCATCCGGGAGATTAACTCCCAGCTGAGTCAAGCGGTTATGTAACCCAGACATAGTGAGTATGTGCTCACTGACAAAACTATTTTCCTCCATCTTACAGCTGAAGAATTTGTCGGAGACTTCATATCTCTCGACCCGGGCATGAGCTTGGAAAACCATTTTCAGCTCTTTGAACATCTCATATGCTCCATGTCTCTCAAAACGCTTTTGGAGCCCCGGCTCTAAGCTGTAAAGCATGCCGCACTGAATGAGGGAGTAGTCATCGGAACGTGCCTGCCAAGCGTTCATAACGTCTTGTTCTGCAGGGAGAACAGGTGCATCACCCAGCGGTGCTTGTAGGACATAATCTTTCTTGGCAGCTATGAGGATGATCCTCAGGTTCCGGACCCAGTCCGTATAGTTGCTGCCATCGTCTTTCAGCTTGGTTTTCTCTAGGAACGCGTTGAAGTTGAGGACTATGTTGGCCATTTGATCTACAAGACATATTGTAAAGATTTTAGACTAAGTTCATGATAATTAAGTTCATCTAATCAAATTATTAATGAACTCCCACTCAGATTAGACATCCCTCTAGTCATCTAAGTGTTACACGATCCGAGTCGACTAGGCCATGTCCGATTAACACGTGAGATGGACTAGTCATCACCGGTGAACATCTTCATGTTGATTGTATCTTCCATACGACTCGTGTTCGACCTTTCGGTCTCTGTCTTCTGAGGCCATGTCTTCACATGCTAGGCTTGTCAAGTTAACCCTAAGTGTTTTTGCATGTGTAAAACTTCTTACACCCGTTGTATGTGAACGTAAGGATCTATCACACCCGATTAACACGTGGTGCTTCGAAACGACGAACTGTAGCAACGGTGCACAGTTAGGGGAGAACACTTCTTGAAATTGTTGTAAGGGATCATCTTATTCACTACCGTCGTTCTAAGTAAACAAGATGCAAAACATGATAAACATCACATGCAATCAAATAATAATAGTGACATGATATGGCCAATATCACATAGCTCCTTTGATCTCCATCTTGGGGCTCCATGATCATCCTTTCACCGTCATACTCATCGACATGTAAGTTGTGATTCCTATTACAATAGCATGAACATCTCATACATCACATATAGATCATTCATCATTCATCACAACTTTGGCCATATCACATCACATAGCATACCCTGCAAAAACAAGTTAGGCGTTCTCTAATTGTTGTTTGCATGTTTTACGTGGCTGCCATGGGTTTCTAGCAAGAACATTTCTTACCTACGCAAAGACCACAACGTGATATGCCAATTGCTATTTACCCTTCATAAGGACCCTTTTCATCGAATCCGATCCGACTAAAGTAGGAGAGACAGACACCCGCTGGCCACCTTATGCAACTAGTGCATGTCAGTCGGTGGAACCTGTCTCACGTAAGAGTACGTGTAAGGTCGATCCGGGCCGCTTCATCCCACGATGCCGCCGAATCAAGATAAGACTAGTAACGGCAAGCATATTGAACAAAATCAACGCCCACAACTACTTTGTGTTCTACTCGTGCAAGAGAACTACGCATAGACCTAGCTCATGATGCCACTGTTGGGGAACGTTGCAGAAAACAAAAATTTTCCTACGGTTTCACCAAGATCCATCTAGGAGTTCATCTAGCAACGAGTGATTAGATGCATCTACGTACCTTGTAGATCGCGAGCGGAAGCGTTCAAGGAACGGGGATGATGTAGTCGAACACGACGTGATTCAAATCACCGATGATCTTAGCACCGAACGGACGGTGCCTCCGCGTTCAACACACGTACGGAACGGATGACGTCTCCTCCTTTCTTGATCGAGCAAGGGGGGAGGGGAGGTTGATGAAGATCCAGCAGCACGATGGCGTGGTGGTGGATGCAGGGCGTCACAGTAGCAGGGCTTCGCCTAAACTACGAGAGAGAGAGACGTAACGGGGAGAGAGGGAAGCACCAAAGGCTGAGGTATGAAATCCCTCCTCTCCCCCACTATATATAGGAGGGCCAAGGGGGGTTGGTGCGCAGCCTAGGAGATCTAATCTCCTAGGTGTGGCTGCCAAGGGGAGGATTCCCTCCCCCCCCCCAAGGCACCTAGAGGTGCCTTCCACCACTTGGACTCCTTCCCATGGAAACCCTAGGCGCATGGGCCTAGTGGGGCTGGTGCCCTTGGCCCATGTAGGCTAAGGCGCACCCCCTACAGCCCATGTGCCCCCCCGGGACAGGTGGCCCCACCCAGTGGGCCCCCGGGACCCCTCCGGTGGTCCCGGTACAATACCAATAACCCCAAAACTTGTCCCGATGGCCGAAACAACACTTCCCATATATAATTCTTTACCTCCGGACCATTCCGGAACTCCTCGTGACGTCCGGGATCTCATCCGGGACTCCGAACAACATTCGGGTTACTGCATATACATATCTTCATAACCCTAGCGTCACCGAACCTTAAGTGTGTAGACCCTACGGGCTCGGGAGACAAGCAGACAAGACTGAGACGACTCTCCAGTCAATAACCAACAGCGGGATCTGGATACCCATGTTGGCTCCCACATGCTCCACAATGATCTCATCGGATGAACCACGATGTCGAGGATTAATCAACCCCGTATACAATTCCCTTTGTCAATCGGTATGTTACTTGCCCGAGACTCGATCGTCGGTATCCCAATACCTTGTTCAATCTCGTTACCGGCAAGTCACTTTACTCGTACCGCAATGCATGATCCCGTGACCAGACACTTGGTCACTTTGAGCTCATAATGACGATGCATTACCGAGTGGGCCCAGTGATACCTCTCTGTTATCCGGAGTGACAAATCCCAGTCTCGATCCGTGTCAACCCAACAGACACTTTCGGAAATACCTGTAGTGCACCTTTATAGTCACCCAGTTACATTGTGACGTTTGATACACCAAAAGCACTCCTACGGTATCCGCGAGTTACACGATCTCATGGTCAAAGGAAAAGATACTTGACATTGGAAAAGCTCTAGCAAACGAACTACACGATCTTTGTACTATGCTTAGGATTGGGTCTTGTCCATCACATCATTCTCCTAATGATGTGATCCCGTTATCAATGACATCTAATGTCCATAGCAGGAAATCATGACTATCTGTTGATCAACGAGCTAGTCAACTAGAGGCTTACTAGGGACATATTATGGTCTATGTATTCACACGTGTATTACGATTTCCGGATAATACAGTTATAGCATGAATAAAGACAATTATCATGAACAAAGAAATATAATAATAATGCTTTTATTATTGCCTCTAGGGCATATTTCCAACAATCGGGCCTGCAAAATCTGCCCCGAGCCCGAGAAAGCCCGACACGGCCCGGTCGGCCCAGCCCGACTATGGCTAAAAAAGCGTTTGGTGCAGGCCCCAGCGCAGCCCGACCTACCCGTCGGGCTCAGTTTCCAGGCCTGAGCCCCGCCTGATGGCACACTCGGGCTCAGCCCGGCCCAAGATTTTCGGGCCGGGCGGGCCGGGCTGCCCATGAACGGGTCTACCCGGCATGGTAGCAATCCTAGCGAAGTTCGCCATAGGAAAATTTTAAACTTGGCAGGACAACTTAAGCTCTAGATCGCCCCCATATTGGTGAGTTCTCTGAGGGTTCGACTGTATTTTCTCTGGATATTTTATGTCCATATTGGCTATGCCACTCCGCAAAGTATGCCGATCTCGCTGAGAATCTCCCGTTTTTGCACAAGTTCCATGCTACGAAGTCCGACAAATCAAATTCAGGCAACGAAATCACAAGGATCCGCGCCACATCAACTTGCCAGAATGTTTGAGCAACCAACTCCTCACTCCAATGACCCGTAACATAATCAATGAAATCACTTTTGCTAGTAAATTTCCTCCACGAGCCATGATCACTTTCCTGGTAGGTGACTTAGGGATCCATTCATCATCCCAAACATTGATCGGACTACCATCACCGATCCTCCATATATGACCTCTTTTTAGTGTCTGCACCCCCCGACATGATACTTTGACATGTGAATGAGGCTCACTTTTTTAGACTTGCATTCAAAATATCACAATTTGGATAATATTTTCCTTTGAAAAGATGGGCGCAAATGGAATCCGGATTATCCATTAATCTCCAAGCCTGTTTCGCAAGTAGAGCTAGGTTAAAAGAATGAATATCTCAAAATCCCATTTCACCTTCTTTCTTTGGCACACGCAACTTCCACCATGAAAACCAGTGCATTCTCCTCTGATTGCTACCGTCACCTCACTAATAATGCGACATAACGTCAGTAATTCCTTTACAAATCTGTTTTGGAATTTTGAAAATCGACATCACATAAGATGGTATAGCCTGTACAATTGATTTGAGTAGCGCTTCTTTTCCTCCCGTTGAAAGTTTCCTTTCCTTCCATCCCATAATTCTTTTCATAACTTGATTCACCAAAAATTGGAACAATATGTTCATCCAAACCCACGGTGGATGGTAAGCCTAGATAAGTATCTGATAGTGCCTCGGTCATTATGGTCAATTTGCCTCAAATTTGTTCCTTCATCCCAACTCTAGTATTAGGGCGAAAAACACACACTTGACTTTTCAACACTAAACTTCTGTCCCGAAGTGGCACAATATGATGCAAGGATTTCTTCCAGACACTCAGCATTCTGTATCGGCCTTCATTAGGATTAATAAATCATCTGCAAACAATAGATTAGTGATGGTCGGTGCTTCTCTACACACCTTCACTCCCTCGAGTTTCCCTTCTTCACCAGCTTTATTCAGCAAAGCAGTCAGTCCTTCAGTATATAACATAAACAAATAAGGCAAAAATGGATCGCCTTGTCTCAAGCTTGTAGACGGTCTAAAAGTTTATGTTTCTTCTAAGTTAAAACGTACATGGTATTCCACTGTACTAACACATTGCATAACTAGTTTAACCCACTCTTCACGAAATCCCAATTTCAGCAGAATACTTTCCAAAAATGGCCATTCAACCCAATCATATGCCTTATGCATGTCCAGTTTCACCGCACACCAACCATTATGGCCATTTGTCCTTTTCCTTAACTTTCATAAGCTACCACGACATTGTCTCTAATCGGACACCCAGAAACAAAAGCACTCTGCGTTGGACTTTCATTGTCGCCGATAGTCGGTGCAACGAGGAACAGTGAAGGAAAAACACTCTCAGTGACAGGAGCCGCCGGAGAATGACAAACCCTAACATACAACAAGTCTGTAGAGAAGCCTTCTCGTCAGATCATCAAGACCAGCAAACTCCAGCCAGCAGCGCCTGTCGAGACAACGAGGAACGTCAAAAGAGAAACTCTCGGTCGGCTAGCCGATCGGAGGACATTAAACCCTATCCTTCTTTGCTAGAGGACAACAAGTCAAGAGAGGACAACCCTCATCAGATCATCCACATAGTTTCACGAAGAAGCTAGAAGGCCAACGGCGGCGGCGGTCCTTAAGGAATCGCCAAGCTTAATTGGCATGCTCTGTACGAGAGCTCATTAGATTGATTACATTAACTCCCAGACGCTAATAGACTTGCTAAGAATTGTAGCTGCGCGCAATTCTTTTTCAATGTGGTTTTATAATTCTTTTTACTGTCTGCATTGGCTTTTCCTGGATTCTTCGAGTTTTCATTTTTTCCAATTTACTTTTCCTTTTTCGGGTTTGTTTATTTCTTTCAATGGTTCTCTATGGGTTTTTCCTTTTCTGTTTTTATTTCATTAACACATGTCTAAATTATGCATATACATTAGACATTTGTCTGCACACCAGGAATATTTTTTTATACACATTTCACTTTCTTTAAATACATGATTAACATTCTTAGAAACATATGTTTTGGGGTATACATTTTTCGTATACATTATACATTTTTGTTACATATTTATAACATTTTTATACAGCTGTCTCTCATTTTTCAAGTACATTGTTAACATTTTTTCAGATACCTGTTCTTCAAAAAAATTAGTTTGTAATAACATTTTTCAAATACATGTTGAAACATTTTTTTTGAATGATACTAAAAAAAATTAGAATTATGTCAACGTTTTTACATTGTATCAACATATTCTAAACATGTCATCATATTTTTGTAAGTCATAAAAAATTATAATAAATGTACATCTCTTTGAATTGTACAAACATATTTTTCAATTACAAGAACATTTTTTAAATTGTATAAACAAATTTTCAAAAATGTCACATACATTTTTTCTAAATGTGTGAACTTACTTTTTGAAGTTGCAAACATTTCTAAAAAGATGTACATTTTTTTACATTGCATGGCCATTTTTAAACCAGTGATGGACCTTTCAAAAAAATTAAAGAAAATGAACAACGATATTTGGCAACTATGTGGCAAATTGTGAATGTACCGAACATACTGAAGAAAATATGCCCTAGAGGCAATAATAAAATTATTATTTATTTCTTTAATTCATGATAAATGTTTATTATTCATGCTAGAATTGTATTAACCAGAAAATTAGTACATGTGTGAATACATAGACAAAACCTATAGTCCCTAGTATGCCTCTACTTGACTAGCTCGTTAATGAGAGATGGTTAAGTTTCCTAACCATAGACATGTGTTGTCATTTGATGAACGGGATCACATCATTAGGAGAATGATGTGATGGACATGACCCATCCGTTAGCTTAGCATTATGATTGTGTTAGTTTCATTGTTACTGCTTTCTTCATGACTTATACAAGTTCCTCAGACTATGAGATTATGCAACTCCCGAATACCGGAGGAACACTTTGTGTGCTACCAAATGTCACAACATAAAAGGGTGATTATAAAGGTGCTCTACAGGTGTCTCCGAAGGTGTTTGTTGGGTTGGCATAGATCGAGATTAGGATTTGTCACTACGTGTTTCGGAGAGGTATCTCTGGGCCCTCTCGGTAATACTCATCACTATAAGCCTTGCAAGCATTGTGACTAATGAGTTAGTTGCGGGATGAAGTATTATGGAATGAGTAAAGAGACTTGCCGGTAACGAGATTGAACTAGGTATTGAGATACCGACGATCGAATCTCGGGCAAATAACATACCGATGACAAAGGGAACAACATATGTTGTTATGCGGTTTGACCGATAAAGATCTTCGTAGAATATGTAGGAACCAATATGAGCATCCAGGTTCCGCTATTGGTTACTGACTGGAGACGTGTCTCGGTCATGTCTACATAATTCTCGAACCCATAGGGTCCGCACGCTTAAAGTTCGGTGACGATCGGTATTATGAGTTTATGTGTTTTGATGTACCGAAGATAGTTTGGAAGTCCCGGATATGATCACAGACATGACGAGGAGTCTCAAAATGGTCGAGACATAAAGATTGATACATTGGACGGCTATATTTGGACACCAGAAGTGTTCCGGGTGATTTTGGAGAAAACTGGAGTGCCAGAGGGGTTACCGGAACCCCACGGGGAAGTATTGGGCCTTAGTGGGCCTTAGGGGAGAGAGAGGGCAACAGGCCAGGAGGTGCCCCCCCAAGGGGAGTCCGAACTGGACTAGGGGAGGGGGCGCGGCCCCTCTTTCCCTCTCCCTTTCCCTCTCCTTCCTCCCCCCTTCCCCCTCCTAGTTGGACTAGGAAAGGAGGAGTCCTACTCCTACTAGGACGAGGACTCCTCCCCTCCTTGGTGTGCCCAAGGGCCGGCTGGCCACTCCCCTTGCTCCTTTATATACGGGGGCAGGGGGCACCCTAGAACACACAAGTTGACATTGTTTAGCCATGTGCGGTGCCCCCCTCCACAGTGACACACCTCGGTCATATCGTCGTAGTGCTTAAGCGAAGCCCTGCGCCAGTAACTACATCATCACCGTCACCATGTTGTCGTGCTGATGAAACTCTCCCTTGGCCTCAACTGGATCAAGAGTACGAGGGACGTCCCCGAGCTGAACGTGTGCTGATCGCGGAGGTGCCGTACGTACGGTGCTAAGATCGGACGGATCGTGAAGACCTACGACTACATCAACCGCGTTGTCATAACGCTTCCGCTTTTCGGTCTATGAGGGTACGTGGACACACTCTCCCCTCTCGTTGCTATGCATCACCATGATCTTGTGTGTCCGTAGGGAAATTTTGAAATTACTACGTTCCCCAACAGTGGCATCCGAGCCAGGTTTATGGTAGATGTTATATGCATGAGTAGAACACAAAGAGTTGTGGGCGATAATAGTCATACTGCTTACCAGCATGTCATACTTTGATTCAGCGGTATTGTTGGATGAAGCGGCTCAGACCGACATTACGCGTACGCTTACGCGAGACTGGTTCTACCGACGTGCTTCGCACATAGGTGGCTGGTGAGTGTCTGTTTCTCCAACTTTAGTTGAATCGAGTGTGGCTACGCTCGGTCCTTGTTGAAGGTTAAAACAACACACTTGACGAAAAATCGTTGTGGTTTTGATGCGTAGGTAAGAACGGTTCTTGCTAGAAGCCCGTAGCAGACACGTAAAACTTGTAACAACAAAGCAGAGGACGTCTAACTTGTTTTTGCAGGGCTTGCTGTGATGTGATATGGTCAAGCATGATGTGATATAAATTGTTGTATGAGATGATCATGTTTTGTAACAAAGTTATCGGCAACTGGCAGGAGCCATATGGTTGTCGCTTTATTGTATGCAATGCAATCGCCATGTAATTGTTTTACTTCATCACTAAGCGGTAGCGATAGTCGTAGTAACAATAGTTGGCGAGACGACAACGATGCTAAGATGGAGATCAAGGTGTTGTGCCAGTGACATTGGAGATCATGGCGATGCTTCGGTGATGGAGATCATGAGCACAAGATGATGATGGCCATATCATGTCACATATTTTGATTGCTTGTGATGTTTATCCTTTATGCATCTTATTTTGCTTAGAATGTCGGTAGCATTATAAGATGACCCCTTACTAAATTTCAAGGTACAAGTGTTCTCCCTGAGTATGCACCGTTGCTACAGTTTGTCGTGCCGAGACACCATGTGTTGATCGGGTGTGATAAGCTCTACGTTCACATACAACGGGTGCAAGCCAGTTTTGCACACGCATAATACCCGGGTTAAACTTGACGAGCCTAGCATATGCAGATATGACCTCGGAACACTAAGACCGAAAGGTCGAGCATGAATCATATAGTAGATATGATCAACATAGTGATGTTCACCATTGAAGACTACTCCATCTCACGTGATGATCAGACATGGTTTAGTTGATTTGGATCACGTGATCACTTAGATGATTAGAGGGATGTCTATCTAAGTGGGAGTTCTTAAGTAATATGATTAATTGGACTTTAATTTATCATGAACTTAGTACCTGATATTATTTTGCATGTCTATGTTGTTGTAGATCAATGGCCCGTGCTATCGGTCCTTTGAATTTTAATGCGTTCCTAGAGAAAGCTAAGTTGAAAGATGATGGCAGCAACTACATGGACCGGGTCCGTAACTTGAGGATTATCCTCATTGCTGCACAGAAGAATTACGTCCTGGAAGCACCGCTAGGTGCCAGGCCTGCTGCTGATGCAACTGATGACGTTAAGAACATCTGGCAGAGCAAAGCTGATGACTACTCGATAGTTCAGTGTGCCATGCTTTACGGCTTAGAATCGGGACTTCAACGACGTTTTGAATGTCATGGAGCATATGAGATGTTCCAAGAGTTGAAGTTTATATTTCAAGCAAATGCCCGAGTTGAGAGATATGAAGTCTCCAACAAGTTCTACGGCTGCAAAATGGAGGAAAATAGTTCTTTCAGTGAACACATACTCAAAATGTTTGGGTATCATAATCACTTGACTCAGCTGGGAGTTGATCTTCCAGTTCATTGTGTCATTGATAGAGTTCTTCAATCACTGCCACCAAGCTATAAAGGCTTCGTGATGAACTATAATATTCAAGGGATGGACAAGACTATTCCCGAGCTCTTCGCGATGCTAAAGGCCGCGGAGATAGAAATCAAAAAGGAGCATCAAGTGTTGATGGTCAATAAGACCATTAATTTCAAGAAAAAGGGTAAAGGGAAGAAAGGGAACTTCAAGAAGAACGGCAAAAAGGTTGCTGCTCAAGAGAAGAAACCCAAGTCTGGACCTAAGCCTGAAACTGAGTGCTTCTACTACAAAGGGACTGGTCACTGGAAGCGGAACTACCCCAAGTATTTGGCGGACAAGAAGGATGGCAAAGTAAAAGGTATATTTGATATACATGTTATTGATGTGTACTTAACTAATGCTCGCATTAGCTCCTGGGTATTTGATACTGGTTCTGTTGCTCATATTTGCAACTCGAAACAGGGGCTACAGATTAAGCGAAGATTGGCTAAGGACGAGGTGACGATGCACGTGGGAAATGGTTCCAAAGTTGATGTGATCGAGGTCGACATGCTACCTCTACATCTACCTTCGGGGTTAGTTTTAGACCTGAATAATTGTTATTTGGTGCCAACATTGAGCATGAACATTATATATGGATTTTGTTTGATGCGAGACAGTTATTCATTTAAATCAGAGAATAATGGTTGTTCTATTTATATGTAATATCTTTTATGGTCATGCACCCCTGCTGAGTGGTCTATTTTTGTTGAATCTCGATAGTAGTGATACCCATATTCATAGTGTTGAAGCCACAAGATTGAAGTTTAATAATGATAGTGCAACTTACTTGTGGCACTGCCATTTGGGTCATATCGGTATAAAGCACATGAAGAAACTCCATGTTGATGGACTTTTGGAATCACTTGATTATGAATCACTTGGTGCTTGCGAACCGTGCCTTATGGGCAAGGTGACTAAAACTCCGTTCTCCGGAACAATGGAACGAGCTACCGACTTATTGGAAATAATACATACCAATGTATGCGGTCCAATGAGTATTGATGCTCGTGGTGGGTATCGTTATTTTCTTACCTTCACAGATGATTTGAGCAGATATGGTTATATCTACTTAATGAAGCATAAGTCCGAAACATTTGAAAAGTTCAAAGAATTTCAGAGTGAAGTGGAAAATCATCGTAACAAGAAAATAAAGTTTCTACAATCTGATCATGGAGGAGAATATTTGAGTTACGAGTTTGGTCTTCATTTGAAACAACATGGGATAGTTTCAGAATTAACACCACCTGGAACACCACAGCAAAATGGTGTGTCCGAACGTCGTAACTATACTTTATTAGATATGGTGCTATCTATGATGTCTCTTACTGATTTACCGCTATTGTTTTGGGGTTATGCTTTAGAGACGGTTGCATTCACTTTAAATAGGGCACCATCAAAATCCGTTGAGACGACGCCTTATGAACTGTGGTTTGG
This sequence comes from Triticum dicoccoides, assembly GCF_002162155.2. Classification (NCBI taxonomy): domain Eukaryota; kingdom Viridiplantae; phylum Streptophyta; class Magnoliopsida; order Poales; family Poaceae; genus Triticum; species Triticum dicoccoides. The sequence goes on along the minus strand of NC_041383.1, from coordinate 666,814,445 downwards.
CAAGAAACCAAAGTTGTCATTTCTTAAAGTTTGGGGCTGCGATGCTTATGTGAAAAAGCTTCAACCTGATAAGCTCAAACCCAAGTCGGAGAAGTGCATCTTCATAGGATACCCAAAGGAAACTGTTGGGTACACCTTTTATCACAGATCCGAAGGCAAAATCTTTGTTGCTAAGAATGGATCCTTTCTAGAGAAGGAGTTTCTCTCGAAATAATTGAGTGGGAGGAAAGTAGAACTTGATGAGGTAACTGTACCTGCTCCCTTATTGGAAAGTAGTTCATCGCAGAAAATAGTTCCTGTGATTCCTACACCAATTAGTGAGGAAGCTAATGATGATGATCATGAAGCTTCAGATCAAGTTACTACCGAACCTCGTAGGTCTTCCAGAGTAAGATCCGCACCAGAGTGGTACGGTAATCCTGTTCTGGAAGTCATGTTACTAGACCATGATGAACCTACAAACTATGAGGAAGCGATGATGAGCCCAGATTCTGCGAAATGGCTTGAGTCCATGAAATCTGAGATGGGATCCATGTATGAGAACAAAATGTGGACTTTGGTGGACTTGCCCGATGATCGGCAAGCCATAAAAAATAAATGGATCTTGAAGAAGAAGACCGATGCAGACGGTAATGTTACTGTTTACAAAGCTCGACTTGTTGCGAAAGGTTTTCAACAAGTTCAAGGAGTTGACTACGATGAGACTTTCTCACCCGTAGCAATGCTTAAGTTTGTCTGAATCATGTTAGCAATTGTTGCATTTTATGATTATGAAATTTGGCAAATGGATGTCAAAACTGCATTCCTGAATAGATTTCTGGAAGAAGAGTTGTATATGATGCAACCGGAAGGTTTTGTCGATCCAAAGGGTGCTAACAAAGTGTGCAAGCTCCAGCGATCCATTTATGGACTGGTGCAAGCCTCTCGGAGTTGGAATAAACGCTTTGATAGTGTGATCAAAGCATATGGTTTTATACAGACTTGTGGAGAAGCCTGTATTTACAAGAAAGTGAGTGGGAGCTCTGTAGCATTTCTGATCTTATATGTAGATGGCATATTGTTGATTGGAAATGATATAGAATTTCTGAATAGCATAAAGGGATACCTGAATAAGAGTTTTTCTATGAAAGACCTTGGAGAAGCTGCTTACATATTGGGCATCAAGATCTATAGAGATAGATCAAGACGCTTAATTGGACTTTCACAAAGTGCATACCTTGATAAAGTTTTGAAGAAGTTCAAAATGGACCAGTCAAAGAAAGGGTTCTTGCCTGTGTTACAAGGTGTGAAGTTGAGTCAGACTCAATGCCCAACCACCGCAGAAGATAGAGAAAAAAAATGAAAGGCATTCCCTATGCTTCAGCCATAGGTTCTATCATGTATGCAATGTTGTGTACCAAACCTGATGTATGTCTTTCTATAAGCATAATCGGGAGGTACCAAAGTAATCCCGGAGTGGAGCACTGGACAGCGGTCAAGAACATCCTGAAATACTTGAAAAGGACTAAGCATATGTTTCTCGTTTATGAAGGTGAAAAAGAGCTCGTCATAAATGGTTACGTCGATGCAAGCTTTGACACTAATCCGGATGACTCTAAGTCGCAAACTGGATACGTATTTTTATTGAATGGAGGAGCTGTCAGTTGGTGCAGTTCCAAGTAGAGTGTCGTGGCAGGATCTACATGTGAAGCGGAGTACATTGCTGCTTCGGAAGCAGCGAATGAAGGAGTTTGGATGAAGGAGTTCATATCCGATCTAGGTGTCATACCTAGTGCATCGGGTCCAACGAAAATCTTTTGTGACAATACTGGTGCAATTGTCTTGGCAAAGGAATCCAAATTTCACAAGAGAACCAAGCACATCAAGAGATGCTTGAATTCCATCCGCCATCAAGTGTTTGAAGGGGACATAGAGATTTGAAAGATACACACGGATCTGAATGTTGCAGACCCATTGACTAAGCCTCTTCCAGGAGCAAAACATGATCAACACCAAAGCTCCATGGGTGTTAGAATCATTACTATGTAATCTAGATTATTGACTCTAGTGCAAGTGGGAGACTGAAGGAAATATGCCCTAGAGGCAATAATAAAGTTATTATTTATTTCCTTCATTCATGATAAATGTTTATTATTCATGCTAGAGTTGTATTAACCGGAAACTTAGTACATGTGTGAATACATAGACAAAACCTATAGTCCCTAGTATGCCTCTACTTGACTAGCTCGTTAATCAAAGATGGTTAAGTTTCCTAACCATAGACATGTGTTGTCATTTGATGAACGGGATCACATCATTAGGAGAATGATGTGATGGACATGACCCATCCGTTAGCTTAGCATTATGATTGTGTTAGTTTCATTGTTACTGCTTTCTTCATGACTTATACAAGTTCCTCAGACTATGAGATTATGCAACTCCCGAATACCGGAGGAACACTTTGTGTGCTACCAAACGTCACAACGTAAAAGGGTGATTATAAAGGTGCTCTACAGGTGTCTCCGAAGGTGTTTGTTGGGTTGGCATAGATCGAGATTAGGATTTGTCACTCTGTGTTTCGGAGAGGTATCTCTGGGCCCTCTCAATAATACTCATCACTATAAGCCTTGCAAGCATTGTGACTAATGAGTTAGTTGTAGGATGAAGTATTATGGAACGAGTAAAGAGACTTGCCGGTAACGAGATTGAACTAGGTATTGAGATACTGACGATTGAATCTCGGGCAAGTAACATACCGATGACAAAGGGAACAATGTATGTTGTTATGCGGTTTGGCCGATAAAGATCTTCGTAGAATATGTAGGAACCAATATGAGCATCCAGGTTCCGCTATTGTTTATTGACTGGAGACGCGTCTCGGTCATGTCTACATAGTTCTTGAACCATAGGGTCCGCACGCTTAAAGTTTGGTGACGATCGGTATTATGAGTTTATGTGTTTTGATGTACCGAAGATAGTTCGAAAGTCCCGGATATGATCACGGACATGACTAGGAGTCTTGAAATGGTCGAGACATAAAGATTGATATATTGGACGGTTATATTTGGACACCAGAAGTGTTCCGGGTGATTTTGGAGAAAACTGGAGTGCCAGAGGGGTTACCGGAACCCCCCGGGGAAGTATTGGGCCTTAGTGGGCCTTAGGGGAGAGAGAGGGCAGCAGCCCAGGAGGTGGCGCCGCCCCCCAAGTGGAGTCCGAATTTGACTAGGGGAGGGGGTGCGGCCCCTCTTTCCCTCTCCCTCTCCCTCTCCTTCCTTCCCCCTTCCCCCCTCCTAGTTGGACTAAGAAAGGAGGAGTCCTACTCTTACTAGGAGGACTCCTCCCCTCCTTGGTGCGCCTAAGGGCCGGCCGGCCTCCCCCCTTGCTCCTTTATATACGGGGGCAGGGGGCACCCTAGAACACACAAGTTGACATTGTTTAGCCGTGTGCGGTGCCCTCCTCCATAGTTACACACCTCGGTCATATCGTCGTAGTGCTTAGGCGAAGCCCAGCACCGGTAACTTCATCATCACCGTCACCACACCATCGTGCTGACGAAACTCTCCCTCGGCCTCAACTTGATCAAGAGTACAAGGGACATCCCCGAGCTGAACGTGTGCTGAACGCGGAGGTGCCGTACGTTCGGTGCTAAGATCGGTCGGATCGTGAAGACGTACGACTACATCAACCGCGTTGTCATAACGCTTCCGCTTTCGTTCTACGAGGGTACGTGGACACACTCTCCCCTCTCGTTGCTATGCACCACCATGATCTTGCGTGTGCATAGGGAAATTTTGAAATTACTACGTTTCCCAACACATACTTGCCAGCGAGGTCGAGCGCACTACCATGTGCGATACGCAGGTAGCGGATCGTGGCCCACCCAAAAAAACACACATCCCCCCGCCACTGAACCATACTCCCACTCTCCATGGTGTCCGCACCACCACCCTTCCCCCTCCACTTCTTACCTCTGACACAAGTAAACTCTCCCCTACCTAGCCTCTCACAACAACACCAAAAACCTACTATAACTCCATATCTGGAGGGTCTAAAACAATCACCAGTGGTCTCTTCTCTTCATGCTATATAGACGACAATTATCAGCTCCAAGACGGGGAATTGCCAAGGATCTGGCAAAAGATTCACCAGGAAACATCTCCCACCCTGGTAAGATCAAGTTCATCCTCATCACTCTAAAAAAATAGCCTAGCACTTATTTACCACCGCATATGTACAAATCTTACCAGCCCTATATAAATCAATAGCTCCCCCAGCCCCACCCCGTGTTTCGATTTTGTGATGTGAATAGCGGCCCAAGAAATCGGGAATGTTGCCCATGTGAAAACTAGAGAGAAAAAATAGGAATCTTTAACAATCACAAAAGCACATAGTTCTAGACAAAAATACATTACAATAAGGTAATTTTTAGACTAGTATGCTAGGTAGCAAAAGTAAAAAAATATTTGATCTGTTGAGTAGTAAATGAGTTAGGAGTATGAGAAAATATCACCAAAAAATCGGAGATAACAAAAATAGTTTCGAGAGAGAGTCGGAAGTGTTTCAGAAAAACTGGGTAAAACCGGAGATGTGGAAAACTTTGGAGGACCTAATAATAATATAGGAGGGCCTCATTAATTACCAGGAGCCCTCGGGATTATTACAGACATCACGGGCTGCCCAAATAGGTTAAGGCCTATTAGGGTGCTGATACGTCTCCAACGTGTCTATAATTCATGACATATTCATGCCATGTTTGCAACAATTTTACATGGTTTTGGTATTGATTTGAATGGAACTAACCCAGACGACTGACATTGTTTTCAGCAGAACCACCGTGGTGTCGGTTTTTTGTGCAGAAAAAAAGTTCTCCAAATGCAGCGAAACTTTTTGAGGTTTTTTTGAACAAAAGAGACACTAGAAGCTTTGTGGGAGGACCAGAAGAGCCACGAGGGCCCCACAAGCCACCAGGGCGTGCCCTGGTGCGTCGTGGGCCCACCTTAGCCCATCTTAGCATGAAACCAATGCCAAAAATCTTATAAATAAAGAAACCACCAGAAATAACCCTACAACTTTGTTTTCGCCGCTGCACGCCTCTGTACCTTCGAAGTACCATTTGGAGCCCTGTTTCGGCACCCTGCCGGAAGGGGAAATCATCACCGGAGGCCATCTTCATCATCCCGATGGTCTCCATGATGAGGACGGAGTAGTTCACCCTCGAGGCTAGCGGTATGTACAAGTAGCTACGTGTTTGATCTCTCTCTCTCTCTCGCGCGTGTGTTCTTGATTTGGCACAATCTTGATTTACCGTGAGCTTTGTTAATATAGTTGCATCATATGGTGTTTCTCCCTCTCTATCTCGTTGCGATGAATTGAGTTTTTACCTTTGAGGTTTCACTATTATCGGATTGGATACTTGTTGGATTTGAGAACACTTGATTTATGTCTTGCATATGAATACCCTTGGTGACAATGGGCATTATGTTGATTCACTTGATATATGTTTTGGTACTCAACTCGCGGATTCCCGAGGTGACATTGGGGTAATCTATGCATATGGGTTGATGCACGTTTTTGTCCTACTTTCTCCGGTAGAATCTTGGGGCACTCTTTGAAGTTCTTTGTGTTGGATTGAATATTATGAATTTGAAGTTGTTTGATGCGTATTGTATAATTGACTCATAGATACTTGTGGTGACATTAGTGTTGGTTGATGCATATCATATGGTGTTATTTTAGTACGAACTCTAGGGCTGTTCGTGACGCTTATAGGAACATATCAATAGATTGATTGGAAAGAATAACTTTGAGGTGGTTTCGTACCCTACGAACAATTTTATCTTATGTTCTTCACTGGATAAGAACTTTGGAGTGATTATTTTTGCATGTTGAGGAATTTTTATATGATTCATTTATGTTAGCATTGTTGAGAGATTGCACTAGTGAAAGTATGAACCCTAGGCCTTGTTTCTAAGCATTGCAATACTGCTTGTACTCTGTTTTAGCACTTGCTACCTTATTGTTTTTATATTTTCAGATTATAAAAACCTACATGTACTATCCATACTACACTCATATCTCCATCTCTTCGCCGAACTAGTGCACCTATACAATATTACCATTGTATTGGGTGTGTTGGGGACACAAGAGATTTCTTGTATTTGATTACAGGGTTGTTTGAAGAGACCATCTTCATCCAATGCCTCCCATGGATTGATAAACCTTATGTCATCCACTTGAGGAAAAATTGCTACTGTCCTACAAAACTCTGCGCTTGGAGGCCCAACACGAGTCTACAAGAATAAGTTGTGTAGTAGACATCAAGCTCTTTTCTGGCGCCGTTGCTGTGGAGGTGAGTGCTTGAAGGTATATCTTTAGATCTTGCAATTGAATCTTTTAGTTTCTTATTTTATCACTATTTTGTTTTATAAAAAGAAGAATACAAACAAATGGAATTGAGGTTGCCTCATATTATTCGTCTTAATCATGTCTTTCTTGAAAATGATGGATTGGAAAATTATGCTCATTTGATAGAAGAAGAATTCAATAAAATGTTTGGCATAAAATATTTGAATGATGAGCATGATTGCAATATTGTTAGTATGAATTCTATGAATATCCAAAATACTAATGATGATTGCACTAGTCATGATAAAAATGTTTCTTATAAGCATGTCGATTTTTGTGGAGTGCATCAAGTTTATGAAGATGTGCCTTATAGGGATGATAGTTTTCGTAAGAAGCATAAACATGATTGAACCATTTTCTGCTCAAATTGATAGATGAATTTGCTATAAAATTATGTTCTCTTTATCCAATCACTTGTGAACTTTGCAATAAAGTTGGTCACCTTAATCTCTAGTGCAAGCTTTTTCATGATTGTCGTTGTCAAAATCGGCGGATCTCGGGTAGGGGGTCCCGAACTGTGCGTCTTGGCGGATGGTAATAGGAGATAAGGGACACGATGTTTTACCCAGGTTCGGGCCCTCTTGATGGAGGTAAAACCCTACGTCCTGCTTGATTAATATTGATGATGTGTGTTACAAGAGTGGATCTACCACGAGATTAAGGAGGCTAAACCCTAGAAGCTAGCCTATGGTATGATTGTTGTTCGTCCTATGGACTAAAGCCATCCGGTTTATATAGACACCGGAGAGGGCTAGGGTTACACAAAGTCGGTTACAAAGGTAGGAGATCTACATATCCGTATCGCCAAGCTTGCCTTCCACGCCAAGGAAAGTCCCATCCGGACACGGGACAAAGTCTTCAGTCTTGTATCTTCATAGTCTTGGAGTCCGGCCGATGATGATAGTTCGGCTATCCGGACACCCCCTAGTCCGGGACTCCCTCAGTAGCCCCCGAACCAGGCTTCAGCGACGACGAGTCCGGCGCGTATATTGTCTTCGGCGTTGCAAGGCGGGTTCTCCTTCAAACTTCATGTTCCTGTCGAATAGTGTCCGGCTTCCTTATAAATGTTGTGCTCCTTGGCTTCTGCGCCCAATAATGGCCTTCTTCCACGTGTTGTATGAATGCGAAAAGCTAGGGTATTTTTACATTTTACCCCCTAGCCGCGCGAACGAGCCGCCTATAAGAGAGGCGAGGATCTAGATCCAGCTCACACCATCCTCCACTCGCAAGTTCTCATCGAAGCGCTTCTGACAAAAATCCATTCCATCATGGATAATCGACGCGGCTCCTCCTCTCGCACTCCCAGCCCTAAGCCAGGAGATTGGGGGAGATTCTCAGTTCCACAGAGCGAGCTAGTGGCGCTCCAAACCGAGGGATATCTTACCCCAGCTTTCATGGTTCCGGTTCGAGCCGGACTGGCCACCTTCAAGGGTGGAAAGCAGGCGGAGAGCGTCCCCAACCCTTCCAAAGGAGAGCGGGTATGCTTCGTCCCTTATCTAATAAGGGAGCTCGGATTTCCCATACATCCGTTTCTCCGGGGGCTCCTGGAGTTCTACGGACTCCAGCTTCACCACCTCACACCTGCCTCCATTTTGCACATCGCGGGCTTTGTAGCTCTCTGCGAGCTGTTCCTGGGCATCGAGCCCCATTTCGCGCTGTGGAAGAGATTATTTTGCCTTGTACCCGTTCTTATGAGGGGTCGATATATCAAGTGGGCGGAGCCGAGATATGGCGCATCACCGGGACCGGATATCTATCCGGCACCCCGAAGAAGGCGTCCAAAGACTGGCCTTCGGAATGGTTCTACATGGAGGACGCCCCTCTGCCGGATCCAGTTCAGATCGGCCTTCCGGAGTTCAGCAATGCTCCCTTGAAGAAACGCCTGAGTTGGCGCCCGCGGAGCCCTCAACGAGAGGATGATAGGAGCGTCCATTATCTGATGGGCCGGATCAGGTTACTGGCCCACTCCGGATTGACCATGATTGGAATCATGGCCACGTGCATTATGCGAGGGGTGCAGCCACTCCAATATAGGGGCCATCCTATGTGGGATTTCAATGGGGAAGACGACGCCACCCGTCACGGCCGCAAAGGGCCGAGCTCGGCAGCCGATCTGGCAAAGATCCTGTCCGGCTTGTACAAGGGGGAGGAGGAGGACTTTCTCCGCACGAATCCATTGAACGGATTCTCCATGAACAACCCTCGGAGCTGGGTAAGCGGACGTTTATCTACCCGATCCATACTTCCAAAGTCAAGTATTTTACTTTGTGATTTCGGCGCAGGAGCTGCGCTGGGACGTGGAGGGCATACGAAGCCTAACTCCACAGCCCGAGGATCCGGAACGATCCCTTGATCCGACCTCCGAAGAGGATCCGGACATAAAGGTGGAGCTGATTGACGGGGTGTTCCACCAACTTAACATGGACAATGCCCTAGTCGCCATTACGGCTGACTACCCCAGTTTGATTCCGGCCTCCCAGGTGACTACAACCGAGGTCTTGACACCATCTTTTGATCCATGCTCAATTCTGACCATCCTATACTGATGGTGCATCGCAGGAGGTGCCTTTAAGGCGGGAAGCCGAACCTGCGGCGGCTGACCAGCAAGGGTCAGTTCGGCCCAGCAGGCGGAAGAGGAGCGCGACGCAAATCGAAACATCGCCACAACGATACGGCGCACCATTGTTTTTAAGGGAAGGATCTCTATGAGGTATATTAACGCTCATAACTTTTTCCAGGAGAAAGAGCGCTCGCCGGACAGTGTCCGGAGAGGTTGCCAATCAAGCCTCCGCCAGCCATGCTCCATCGCGTGGTCCGGAAGTGGAGGCGAACACAGGGCAAGAGCCGGATGCTCCTCCGACGGAGGATGCCGACAGGCTGTCCGCCACCCGGTCTGAGGTGGATAGCGCCATGAATCACAGGCGTCGCCGGACAGTTCTTCGTGACACGTGTTTCTCCCCGGAGGCGTTGAATGCCTTTGATGCGGGAAACGCGCACCTCCGTGCTGCTCAAGATGGTTTAACCAGAGCCATGGAGCAGTATGTGAAGGACATACGGGTAAGTAATTTTAATAGTTATATATGCTAGTAGCCCCCGAGACTTAAAATAGTTAAAATAACTGATTTAAGGATCATTTATTATGCAGAATTTTACGGAGAAGAATACCCACCTGTCCCAGGAGCTCCAAGAGTGCAAGGCCCAACTTGAGGCTGCACTAGGCACCACAGGGGGAGCAACAGAGACCCCCGCTGGTAATACGTACTTCGAAAATATAAGTAGTTAACAAAGTGCCGCATGTGCGTAAATCTGACAATAATATTGCAGAGGGCGCCGGACTAGATCTGGACAAGCAACAGCTACTGCGTCAACTAAAGGCCGGCGAGAGGGTGCTTATGAAGGTGCAACAGGAGAGAAACAAGCTCCAAGATGCCCACACCCAGCTAGGAGAAGAGCTGAAAGGTGTTCGGGCCCAGCTGTCTGGCTCCGTGAAGGAGAATCAACGGCTTCGTCGCGGCATTTATAGTAAGTGCTTGAGCAAATTCCTTTGAAAAGAAGAATTCGGCGAGGAAGTCGATTGACAGAAATGTGTCTTTAGCTGTGCTCACAGGTCGCCCTGCGGAGGAAATGCCTGGTTCAACGGGTGACCAACTTCCCGAGCTGGTTCAACTGCTCGAACGTGTTCGGCAGGCGATGAGTGGCGTCGTTCAGGCTTTATGGCCTTCCGTCTCCCTACCCGAGGGCCTTGGAGAGCTTGCTGAGAAGCTTCAGGGAGCATGGCGACGCCTCCGTCTGTGGAAAATATCGGCCTGCCGTCAAGGCGCCAGGGAGGCCTGGGCCATGGTGAAGACGCGGTATCCGAAGGCTGACCCAAACCACATGGCCGAGGTCGGACCTGCGGGGCCTGATGGGAAGGAGATCCCTGTGAGCTTGATGTACGGCCAAGTAGAACTGGCCGCGAAATATTCCCAACAGGACTGTAAATTAGACAGCCTGTTAGATGGGATTGAAGAGGAGTACAATCAGTCAGTTTGACGATGTAATTTGAAATGACATGTAAAATGCCTTCTAGCCGGATTGTAGATCGTTTGTCATTGCGGACCTTTTCGCTTCAACCTCTGGACCCAACAGTCCGGAGTGTGTCCGAATACCCTTACGGTTATAGAAGAATCGGGGCATGCGTGGAGACAAGGCGTCGGGGTCATAATTGCTTTATCAGACAAGTGCCCAACTAGCTATGTTACATTACATGGTTAGTAAGAAACATCTTCCAGGGAGAATAGTTCCGTTAAGGGTTCCTTTCCCTGGGAGGCATGCCCTAAAGTGCATGTACGGACTGCGAAAATAGCAGAAAAAGCATCTGGGGGCAAATAAGTAAATAATAAATCATCTTTCAAGTCACCGACCGAATATTCTCTTAAGAATGCTAGCTTTCGGCTTCACCCAGTCTGAGGTACACATCAGACTGACCCGGCAGTAACAATCGCAGAGGTGCTCCCTTTACCTCCTAGCCGAACAATCGGGAATGTAGGGGTAAGCACAGGAGCCAGGCAACCCAGCTTGGCCAAAACTTAAGTCATATCGATGCATATAATGGTGAATAAAAGGTACATGCGGAAGTATAACACATGTGTTGGGCATGAAGTCCGTATGAATAAGCTTCTGTTAAAGAAGCCCCCAGGTATAACGAGTGCTAGGAGCACATCGAGTGTGTGCGAACAATGCGCAAATCAGCCTATCAAAGGTATTGAAAAAAAGGTGGGAAGAAGGAGGAGGACAAGAGATAGTGAAAATGTAAAAAGGTGGACGGAGGAGTGAGACGAACTCTGAGTCCGGCGTTAGGCGTAGAATCTTCGGAGACGGGCTGCGTTCCATGGGTTCAGCTCGAGTTGGTTGTCAGATGCGTTACATAGACGGTATGCTCCGCCGGTCAGGACTTGGTCGATGATGAAGGGACCTTCCCACTTGGGCTTAAGTTTGTCCTTTTTCTTGTCCGGCAGGCTTAGAACAAGTTCGCCAACATTGTAAGCTTTGGCCCGTAATTCTCTGCTTTGATATCTTCGAGCCTGCTGTTGATAAAATGCGGAACGAGCTTTTGCCACGTCCCGCTCCTCCTCTAAGGCGTCCAAACTGTCCTGCCGATCCAGCTCGGCTTCTCTTTCTTCGTACATGCGCACGCGAGGTGAGTCATGAATTATATCGCAGGGCAGAACTGCCTCTGTGCCGTACACCATAAAAATGGTGTGAATCCGGTAGTTCGGTTTGGCGTGGTCCGCAGCCCCTAGAGTACGGAGTCGAGCTCCTCTACCCAGTGCGTGTCAGATTCCTTGAGGGACCTCACTAGTCTGGGTTTGATGCCGCTCATGATTAGACCATTTGCTCGCTCGACTTGACCGTTAGTTTGAGGGTGATAGACTGAAGCGTAGTCGAGCTTGATGCCCATGTTTTTGCACCAGAGTTTAACCTCGTCGGCCGTGAAATTCGTGCCGTTATCAGTGATGATGCTGTGGGGGACGCCAAAACGGTGTACTACCCCGGATATGAAGTCTATCACAAGTCCGGATTCTGCCGTTTTAACCGGCTTGGCTTCAATCCATTTGGTGAATTTGTCCACCATGACCAATAAGTATTTGCTCTTGTGGGTTCCCCCTTTAAGGGGTCCAACCATGTCAAGCCCCCAGACCACGAACGGCCAGGTGATGGGTATAGTTTTGAGGGCGGTGGGTGGCATGTGGCTCTGATTAGCAAAGAGCTGGCAACCGACGCATCGTTGGACTAAGTCCTGAGCATCTGCCCGGGCTATTGGCCAGTAAAATCCTGTACGGAAGGCCTTGCCTACAAGGGCCCGGGCTGCGGTGTGGTGCCCGCCGAGTCCGGCGTGAATTTCAGCCAGGAGATTTCACCCTTCCTCTTCGGAGATACACCTTTGAAGGACTCCGGTTGTGCTTTTCTTATAAAGTTCTCCCTCATGGACCTTGTAGGCTTTAGATCACCAAACTATGCAGCGGGACTCGTTTTGGTCTTCGGGAAGTTCCTGCCTAGTTAAGTAGGCTAGGAATGGTTCCGTCCACGGGGCAATTACTGCCATTATTGCGTGAGCTGAAGGTGTTATTTCATTAGCTGAGCCGCCGATCGTGTCAGAATTGTCTGAGTTAGGTGATGCAGCTGGCTCCGGATTGTTATTTCCGGACTCCTCTTCCCATAATACGGATGGCTTAAAGAGCCGTTCCAGGAAGATGTTTGGAGGGACGGCGTCACATTTTGCGCTGATGCGTGCTAACACATCTGCTACCTGGTTATTATCCCGGGCTACATGATGGAATTCGAGTCCTTCGAACCGGGCTGACATTTTTAGGACGGCGTTGCGGTAAGCTGCCATTTTCGGATCTTTAGCGTTAAAGTCTCCATTTACTTGGGATATTGCGAGGTTTGAATCCCCGCGCACCTCTAGGCGTTGAATGCCCATGGAGATTGCCATCCGGAGGCCGTGTAGAAGGGCCTCGTATTCGGCTGCATTGTTGGAGTCCATGTACATTATTTGAAGTACGTATTGGACTGTGTCTCCAGTTGGGGACGTCAAGACAACACCAGCCCCCAAGCCAGCCAACATTTTGGATCCATCGAAATGCATGATCCAATTGGAGTACACGCCATACTCTTTAGGGAGTTCGGCTTCGGTCCATTCGGCGACGAAGTCAGTCGGGACTTGCGACTTTATAGCTCGCCGTGGTTTGTAGGTTATGTCAAATGGTAAGAGCTCAATGGCCCATTTTGCAATCCTGCCCGTTGCGTCGCCATTGTTTATAATATCGTTGAGAGGTAGTTCGGAGGCCACCGTTATGGAACACTCTTGAAAGTAGTGTCGCAGCTTCCGGGATGCCATGAACACCGCATACGCTATCTTTTGATAATGTGGGTACCGGGATTTGCATGGAGTTAAGATAGTGGATACGTAGTACACTGGTTTTTGAAGAGGGAATCTGTGCCCTTCAATTTCTCGTTCGATGACGAGTACCACGCTGACAACTTGATGTGTTGCTGCGATATATAATAACATAGGTTCGCCCAGGTTGGGCGCGGCCAGGACCGGATTTGTTGCCAGTATGGCCTTGATTTCTTCGAGTCCGGCCGTGGCGGCATCCGTCCATTCGAAGTGTTCGGTGCGCCGGAGGAGGCGATAGAGGGGCAGAGCCTTTTCTCCCAAATGGGAGATGAAGCGGCTTAGAGCCGCTACGCACCCAGTTAGTTTTTGTATTTGCTTGAGGTCTTTTGGGATATCCAATTGTGACAGAGCTCGGATCTTGGCTGGGTTTGCTTCAATTCCTCTACCGGATACGATGAAGCCCAAAAGCTTTCTGGCTGGTACTCCGAAGACACACTTTTCCGGGTTGAGCTTAATGTCATATGCCCGGAGGTTGTCAAATGTCACCCTCAAGTCATCTACTAGAGTTTCGACGTGTTTGGTCTTGACGACCACATCGTCTACGTATGCCTCTACTGTTTTGCCTATCTGGGTAGCCAGACATGTCTGAATCATGCGCTGATATGTTGCGCCGGCGTTTTTGAGTCCGAAGGGCATTGTGTTGAAGCAGAATGGCCCATATGGAGTAATGAATGCCGTTGCGGCCTAGTCTTTTTCCGCCATCTTGATTTGATGGTATCCGGAGTATGCATCGAGGAAGCACAATGAATCGTGCCCTGCGGTAGCATCGATGATTTGGTCGATGCGAGGGAGAGGGAAAGGGTCCTTTGGACAGGCCTTATTAAGGTCTTTGAAATCGACGCAGAGGCGCCAGGATTTGTCCTTTTTTGGTACCATTACTAGGTTGGCTAGCCAGTCCGGATGTTTTATATCTCTGATGAATCCGGCTTCTAAGAGTTTGGCTAGCTCCTCTCCCATTGCCTGTCTTTTGGGTTCGGAAAATCGCTGAAGAGCTTGTTTGACTGGCTTGAATCCTTTTAGGATATTTAGGCTGTGCTCTGCCAGCCTGCGTGGGATTCCTGGCATGTCTGAAGGGTGCCAGGCAAAAATGTCCCAATTTTCCCGAAGGAATTCTTGTAGTGCGGCTTCTACATCAGGATTTAATTGTGCCCCAATGGATGCCGTCTTTGTGGGGTCCGTTGGATGGACCTGAAATTTGACTATTTCGTCTGCTGGTTTAAAAGAGGTGGACTTGGACCTCTTATCGAGTATCACATCGTCCCTATCCACCATGGAGCGCAGCGCAGTTAATTCCTCTGCCGCTAGGGCTTCAGATAATGCCTCTAGGGCCAGTGCGGTTGTCTTATTTTCAGCGTGGAGTGCTGTATCTGGATCACAGGGGAGAGTGATTATTCCATTGGGTCCGGGCATTTTGAGCTTCATGTACCCGTAATGGGGTATAGCTTGGAAGATTGTGAATGCCTCTTGCCCTAACAAAGCGTGATATCCGCTGCCGAATGGGGCCACTTGGAACGTGACCTCTTCGGACCTATAATTGTCCGACGAGCCGAACACTACATCTAGTGTGATTTTTCCTGTGCAGCGTACTTCTCGACTAGGGATTATTCCCCCGAAGGTTGTGCTGCTTCGCTCAATGCGGCTCCAGTCAATTTCCATTTTTTGAAGGGTTTCCTCGTAGATGAGGTTTAATCCGCTGCCACCATCCATGAGTACCTTGGTAAGATGAAAGCCATCCACTATCGGACCGAGGACCAATGCGGCTGGTGCTCTAGCTGTTCGGAATTTAGGTTTGTCGCTGGCATTGAAGGTGATAGCCGTGTCGCTCCATGGATTTGTTGTTGCTACTTGGTAGACTTCGGCAAGACTGCGGATTGTTCGTTTCCGCATATTATTTGATGCGAAAGTCTCGAAGACTGTTAATACCGTACTGGTGGTGCTGGGCTGGTTGCCCGGGGCTAAAAAGCCTTCGCCACTTTCGGCCACCTGTCGTAATATCCAACATGCTCGAAGGCTATGTGTTGGAGTGGCACCCTCCGTACTGTGGATTTTGCAGGGTCCGTTGAGCCATCCCTCCAGTACGGTTCCGTACAATTTATGGGGTTTTTGCTTTTTGGTTTTTAACCCAGGTGCTTGAGTATGACGCACCCTTTTATTTCGGACTGGGGTTGTATTCAGGGCCAGATTGTCCCAAAACCTAGTTTCAGTTTTCCAGGCACTTTCCATCACACAGTATTTTTGTACAATGGTCGCTAGGTCGGCGAAGCGTGTAACTTCGCGACGACTGATGTCGTTTATGATTCCCTTGTCCATGCAATTGTCGCAGAAGATTGAAATCACGCTTTCTTCACGACAGTCCTTTATCCTGTCCATAACCAGGAGGAATCTGGCCCAGTAATGATGTACTGTTTCATCGGGCTCTTGCCATATTTGAGATAGATCGCTTATGTTTGGGTGGGCGGGTGGAATCAAGTTCGGAACCCCGCCCAATCTGAGGCTCAAAGGCCAAGAAGCTTCCGGATTCGGAAGCTTGGTTTGCTGGACGCTTTCCAACGAATCTGGTCCGATGCCTGACTTTAGGTTCAGTATTTGATTAGCGTCCGTCCCTCCGCGGGAATCCGACATGGAGGGATCGGGAATCCGGACATAGTTGGTTTTTAACATAGAAGAAGAGTCGCCGCACTGTTCCTCTACCACGGCAACGTGGTGGGTAACCTGATGAGAGTTAATTTCTCTCAGATCAGTTTTAAGCCCAATCTGATCGTAGTCGGTAGCGACTCCCAGGGCGGCGATGCGATCCAAGAGCTCGTTTACGGAGGGGAGCTCAATCGGATCTAGTTGCTCGGCGAATTCCGAGCTGACGTGAAGATCGCTTTTAATGACCTGAGAGGTCATTGTCGGAGCGGTGGCCGAACAGGCGGTCATAAGAAAACCGCCTAGCCGGATAGTCTGGCCGGCGGCCAAGGCTCCCTTGACGACGGTGCCGTCTTTGAAGACGGGAAAAGGCATCCTTCCTGATGGTGACGGCACAGAGGAACTCTCAATGAAAGCACCAATGTCGGTGTCAAAACCGGCGGATCTCGGGTAGGGGGTTCCGAACTGTGCGTCTAGGCAGATGGTAACAGGAGACAAGGGACATGATGTTTTACCTAGGTTCGGCTCTCTTGATGGAGGTAAAACCCTACGTCCTGCTTGATTAATATTGATGATGTGTGTTACAAGAGTGGATCTACCACGAGATCAAGGAGGCTAAACCCTAGAAGCTAGCCTATGGTATGATTGTTGTTCGTCCTATGGACTAAAGCCATCCGGTTTATATAGACACCGGAGAGGGCTAGGGTTACACAAAGTCGGTTACAAAGGTAGGAGATCTACATATCCGTATCGCCAAGCTTGCCTTCCATGCCAAGGAAAGTCCCATCCGGACACGGGACGAAGTCTTCGGTCTTGTATCTTCATAGTCTTGGAGTCTGGCCGATGATGATAGTTCGGCTATCCGGACACCCCCTAGTCCGGGACTCCCTCAATGATCGAATTGTGTCCAAATATTGCAATACCTTGATCACCCTTGAACTTTATAGTGAACCTTGTTTATTTTTGGGGTGTGAAGAGTTGTCACATAAAATAGTTGGTTTGAAGCGTTCATATTCACAGACCATGCCGAAACTAATTTGAAAGAATCTATATGTTTTGTATGGTAAATTGCAATGAAAATGCATATATTGCTAACTATAGAAAGATGGGAAAATCAATAGAATATAAAAGGAACACTAACGAAAGGCTAAAGACTTCCACTTTCCATCCTGATACGTCCATTTTGCATCATGTTTTTATGTTCATATCTATTGCATTATGGACTGTCATCTCACTTTGAGATACAATTCTTATGCCTTTTCCACTACAAAAAAAAGACACATCCGTGGAATTTTGGGCCGAACAAATTTTTTCTGTCATACTTACGACACTTCTATGACAATAATTATGACAAAACCCTGTATCATCATAGATGTGGTGAGCTCCTACTTCTATGACAAAAAATCATGACAGAAAATGGGTTTTCGTCCTCGGCGGGCTGGAGACGCACTTGCATGACATTCTTTGGGCCGTCCATGACGGAAAAAATCGTGGTAGAAGCAAGGGCGAGGAAAATTTCAGGGACTTCCCAGTTACGGTGGGTGGTCGGGGCAGAGCGATGCACAGAGGTTTGCGCATTTCTCTTGTACACGTACGCGCGTGTGTGCGAGCCGTTGCGCTCTAACCCGAGCGAGGCGTTGGCTCTAACTGAACCCGAGCGATTGCACTAGCTACGTTACTGAACCCCGATCGATCCCTTGCTGTTAACTGAACCCGAGTGATTCCTTCGCTATTGCTGCTAACTGAAGCCGATCGAACCTACTGCCTCTTGATGAACAGTGAACATGGGGGTTGGTTGAATGAGTGGAGACATACGTGGTTGAGGTTGGATGAACAGTTCCTGGTGGGGGTTGGATGAACAGGATCCCATGATAGTAGAGGCCGTTGCCGCTGGATGAACATGACCCCGATCGAGGAGGTGGGGTGGATGAATAGTAGCCGGTGGAGGGAGCCCGTGGAGGGCAGGGTGAACAGAACCCCGTGGAGGGGCTGGTTGAACAGGAGCCCGTGGAGGGCTGGTTGAACAGTAGCCGGTGGAGGCTGGATGAAAGGGCCTCGTGGGGGGCTGGATGAACAGTTGCCGGTGGAGGCTGGAGGAAGTTGGCGGTGGATGAACAGTAGTAGGTGGAGGCTGTAGGAAGTTGACAGTGGATGAACAATAGCCCCGTGGAGTCCCGTTTTGCGTTACGCCACACCCCTCCTGATGAACAGGACCCCCGTTTCAACCGTAGGAGGTCGAAGAGAAGTTTGTTTCCTAAATTTTGCAGTATGCCACACCCCTCCCGATCAACAGGACCCTGTTTCGACCGTAGGAGGTCGAAGAGAAGCCCGTTTCCTCCGTTTTGCGGTATGCCACACCCCTCCCGGTGGACATGATCCTGTTTCGACCATAGGTGGTCGAATAGAAGGCCGGTTCCTTCATTCTGCGGTACGCCAGTCCTCGTTTCGGCAGTTCCGTCCAAGCTGGTTAGCTCCCGATGAACACACGACACATTTCGACCCAGTCTGTTGCCTCCCGATGAACAGGACGCGTTCCGACCCAGTCACTTGGCTCCTGGCGAACACGACGTTGTTTCCTCCGTTCTGACCCAGCTGGTTAGCTGAAGATGATCAGGACAATGTCACTGCCTTCCGTTGCCTCTCCATGTACATGAGCACTGGCCATCCGTATGCACAAGTACGCGTTTCGAGACCCCGCTCATATGTACATACATGGCCATATTTTTTGGCGTGTGGCTATATCTACGTGTACACGGTGTAGACGGGACAACCTGAACTGCTACATGGGGGCTCTACTGTGACATGTGCTGCTACTTACTCGGCCACGGTTCATCGTTGCAGAGCGACCGATTGACCAGTATGTGTGTTCATGTTCGCGACAAGACAGACAACGCTACGTATGCTTCGACCGGGTGGGTCCCAGCTGTCAGGGAGGATAAGGACGCACTTCCTTGCGTGCGAAGATATAGCTCCTGGGTCCCAGCTGTCAGGGGGGAAATCATTTTTTTCCCGTAATAAGGACACACTTCCTTGCGTGCGAAGGTGTAGCTAGTGGGTCCCAACTATTAGGAGGAGAAAAAATTATTTTTCAGGGTAAAAAGGATGCAGTTGCATGCATGCGTCCATGGGCGTGGTGCGTCCCGCTGTCAGCCTCTCATGTACAGTCATCTTCTGATGACTCTCGTTTGTTGACCATGTTGACCACATTGTGCCGAGTGCACCAAGGCCGGTGGACGACGACGAGGTCCTAGACTGGAACAACCCGAAGATGGGGAAGATGTGGTTGTGGAGTCGTAGATGGAGAGGAGTCGGAAACTTGACTGGTTCGGGTGCATGACAGCACTGCCGCCCACGGGAGACAAGAGCAAGAACAGAGGTTGAAGAAGCAGCATGGCTGTTGGATTAAAATCCAACGGTCCAGCTGCTAGAATCATTTTTTGATTAAGTTGACAAAGCCCTGCGTATGCATTAGCTTAGTAGGCCCACAAGTCAGCCACCAAATCTGTCAGGTCTCAGCTGTCATTGGGAGGAATAGTTTTTTTCCGCATAACAAGGAGGCACTTCCTTCCGTGTGAAGATACAACCGGTGGGCCCAGCTGTTAGGGGGAGGAAACATTTTTTCAGCTTAATAAGGAGGATCTTTTCTTGCGTGCGACCATGGACCTCGTGGGTCCCAGCTATCAGACTCTCCATGTACAGTCCTCTTCCGATGACTCTCGTTTGTTGACCATGCCGCACCGAGCGCAGCGAGGCAGTGGACGACGGCGAGTCCCCAGATGGGAACGACCCGTAGATGTGAAGACGTGGCAGTGGAGTTGCAGATTGAGAGGAGTACAAGGGTTATAACTGGTTCTGGTGCGACGTGGGGCTGCAATCGATGGAAAATAACAGGAGGTGTGGAGGGGGTGGAGGGATAGCCCGGCCGGCGGTGGGGTAGCGCTTCGCAGTGATGCGTGCTAAGAAGAGCTGCTAGCCATCGGAGGCTGGAACAGGCGGTCCCGACAACGCTGGAGGAAGAAGACGAGATATTGAAGGTGCATGCCGGCCGTTAGATATGAATCCAATGGTTGTGGATGTCAGAATCATTTGTTGACTAAGTTGACAATGCCTTGCGTAGGCTTGGACTTATTGGCCTACATGTCAGCCAGCAAATATGTGGCATATATTTAACCCATGTTTTCTAGAATTTACAGTCCATTTGCTGGGCTGGTTGAACAAATAATTTTGTGTTAATGCGGCCCATTTAATATTTTCTTAGAAATCCCAACCTATTTGCACTTTCTTGATATACACAAATTAGTTGGGCTTATTCTATATAAAATGTTAGGTTAGAAGGAGCAATTAATATCAAAAAATAAACCGGAGCGACCCATTTTTTTATATATAAAATTAGCAAATTAGCGACTTATTGCTCAAAAAAAATGAGTGCGTTATTGTTACATTGGTCCTTAAAATCTTCACAAGCTTTTGTACGCAATCACCAGGATTTTCCTTGCCTATGAGTCAAAAACAACTTTTCCTTGCCAACTTCTGTTAAACATTTACTTTTATAAGTTAATAAGACGTGGGATGTTTTTATAATGTATATATAAGTCTCTATTAAATATACGATAATAGTAATAATAAATATATATAATGTGGTTAGAAGGGAAAACATAAATTGGACACAAATGTTTGGCTGCCGATCTTTAAGAAAAAGTAAAACCTACGCTGGGAGGCCCATAGGCCGGTACGTACATGATGGACCTAAAAAAATAAGTTGAAACCATTGTCTCGGTATGTCGTGGGCTACGCACGTTAAAAAACAAAACCTAGGCCTAGCTGATACTTGTTCGCCCTCTAGAAAAAAATGGTACCACCTAGATCCCCGATACCCCTTTCCCGCAATAACAAAAAAAAGATCCCCGATACCCCTAGAAAAAAGCTCCACGATGACATCGTTGGAAATTTATTTCGTCTATTGACTATAGGTTGACAAACCCATGGGCCCCAATGTCAGTACACAATTAGGAGGAAGCTCTTTTTCCAATGAGGCTCTTGCTTGCATACGGCTTGGACCTGGTGGGTCCCACTGTCAGTCTCTCGGCGCGGTCCTCTCCCGATTCCTCTCGTTTGTTGAGCATGTTTACAATGGCATACAGTTCTTTGGCTCCCCTTGTGTCAAATTAATAAATTTGGGTTGAATACTCTACCCTCGAAAACTGTTGTGATCCCCTATACTTGTGGGTTATCACTTCCTCTAGTGGTGTTATGTGAACGTCGACTACATGACACTTCACCATGATTTGTGCCAAGGGGAAGGCATTGGGAAGTAGCAAGTAGATGATGGGTTGCTAGAGTGACAGAAGCTTAAACCCTAGTTTATGCGTTGCTTCGTAAGGGGCTGATTTGGATCCACATGTTTCATTTTATGGTTAGATTTATCTTAATTCTTCTTTTGTAGTTGTGGATACTTGCGAGAGGGGTTAATCATAAGTGGGAGGATTGTCCAAGTAAGGACAACACCCAATCACCAGTCCACCCATGTATCAAATTATCAAAGTAACGATCGTGAATCATATGAGCATGATGAAAACTAGCTTGACAATAATTCCCATGTGTCCTCGGGAGCGCTTTGCATTATATAAGAGTTTGCCAGGCTTATCCTTTGCTATAAAAAGGATTGGGCCACCTTGCTGCACTTTTGTTACACTTGTTACTTGTTACCCGTTACAAATTATCTTGCCACCAAACTATATGTTATCGATAATTTCAGTGCCTGCAGAAAATACCTTGCTGAAAACCGCGTGTCGTTTCCTTCTGCTCCTCGTTGGGTTCAACACTCTTACTTATTGAAAGGACTACGATTGATCCCCTATACTTGTGGGTCATCACCTCCTATTGTCCCCGTGATGAAACAGGTGATGAGGAGGAGCTCCCTATTCAACCAATCTCATCAATAAGAAGCTCGGAAAATTTGCTTAAACGCACACATGATGTGCTGAAGAGGAAGAATAAGAAAAGGAGAAGCAAACGTAAAAAGGTATCTCTCCTAAATGATGTTGCTCCTATTATTGTTGTGCCTCATGAGAATGAAACAAAAATAATTGTGGAAGATGATACACATGATGATGATGATATTGTTTCTTTTGTCTTATTAATGTCCGAAGGAACTATTGATTGATCATGATTTTGTTATGCCTATTACTCGTTGTGAACATTATGAATGGGAAAACAATGATACTTCTTATAATCTTGAAAATATTTTTGGCACCAACTTGGAAAATAATGATGATAGTAATTGCTATATATACTATTGGTGCTATTCATACTATTAATGATGAGAGTGATTATGCTTATGATATGCCAAGCTACAAGCTTGGGGATGCTATGTTTGATGAGAATGACATGTTTGAGAATTTATTTGCTGCAATTAATGTTTTTCGCAAACTTGGGGATGCTATGTTTGATGAAAATGATATGTTTAGTCCCTCAAGTTTTGATGAGAAAATTTATTGTGATGAAAGCATGCCTCCTATTTATGATGATTGCAATATTTATGGAAGTGGGTTTGGAAGAGTGTCAACTTTAGATAATAATTATCCCACTATTTTGGAGGGTGTTGAATCTTTATTATAATGATAAAAGTGGATTTGGAGAGGTCATGACTTTATTTAGTAATGATTCCACTATTTTAGAAGAGGTTCTAATTGATTATGATGAGAGAAAAGTTGCTATCTATGATGATTATTGTGATCACACTTATGATATAAAGAATAATGATAACCATGGAACTTGTCATCATAATTTTAGTTCTCAATATGATTATGCCAATCAAGTATCACATGATAGTTATTTTGTTGAGCTTGCTCCCACTATTATGAATGAGAAGGAATGTGCTTATGTGGAGAGTGATACGTCTCCGCCGTATCTACTTTTTCAAACACTTTTGACCTTGTTTTGGACTCTAACTTGCATGATTTGAATGGAACTAACCCGGACTGATGCTGTTTTCAGCAGAACTGCCATGGTGTTATTTTTGTGCAGAAATAAAAGTTCTCGGAATGACATGAAAATCCACGGAGCAACTTTTTGGATTTAATAAAAAATACTAGCGAAACAATCAGCACCAAGGGGCCCACACCCTGTCCACGAGGGTGGGGGCGCCCCCCTAGGGCGCGCCCCCTGCCTCATGGGCCCCCTGAAGCTCCATCGACCTCAACTCCAACTCCATATATTCACGTTCGGGGAGAAAAAACCCGGAGAGAAAGATTCATCGCATTTTACGATACAGAGCTGCCCCCAAGCCCTAAACTCTCTCAGAAGGGCTAATCTGGAGTCCATTCGGGGGTCCGGAGAGGGGAATCCGTCGCCGTCGACATTCATCTACTATCCTCCATCACCAATTTCATGATGCTCACCGCCGTGCGTGAGTAATTCGATCATAGGCTTGCTGGACGGTGATGGGTTGGATGAGATTTACCATGTAATCGAGTTAGTTTTGTTAGGGTTTGATCCCTAGTATCCACTATGGTCTGAGATTGATGTTGCTATGACTTTGCTATGCTTAGTGCTTGTCACTAGGGCCCGAGTGCCATGATTTCAAATCTGAACCTATTATGTTTTCATGAATATATGTGAGTTCTTGATCCTATGTTGCAAGTCTATAGTCACCTATTATGTGTTATGATCCGTTAACCCCAAAGTGACAATAATCGGGATACTTACCGGTGATGACCATAGTTTGAGGAGTTCATGTATTCACTAAGTGTTAATGCTTTGGTCCGGTACTCTATTAAAAGGAGGCCTTAATATCCCGTAGTTTCCAATAGGACCCTGCTGCCACGGGAGGGTAGGACAAAAGATGTCATGCAAGTTCTTTTCCATAAGCACGTATGACTCTATTCGGAATACATGCCTACATTACGTTGATGAACTGGAGCTAGTTCTGTGTCACCCTATGTTATAACTATTACATGAGGAATCGCATCCGACATAATTATCCATCACTAATCCAATGCCTACGAGCTTTTCACATATTGCTTTTTGCTTAGTTACTTTACCGTTGCTGCTGTTACAATTACTACAAATCTACTACTGTTACTTTTTCTACTGTTACCGTTACTTCCATACTACTTTGCTACTAAATACTTTGCTACATATACTAAGTTATCCAGGTGTGGTTGAATTGACAACTCAACTGCTAATACTTGAGAATATTCTTTGGCTCCCCTTGTGTCGAATCAATAAATTTGGGTTGAATACTCTACCCTCGAAAACTGTTGCCATCCCCTATACTTGTGGGTTATCAAGACTATTTTCTGGCGCCGTTGCTGGGGAGCATAGCTCTATTCTTTGAGTCACTTGGGATTTATATCTGCTGATCACTATGAGGAACTTGAAAGACAAAAGAACTAAGATTTATCCCTCAACTACGAGGGGAGGTAAGGAACTGCCATCTAGCTCTGCACTTGATTCACCTTCTGTTATGAGTAAGCTTGCGACACCTAAACCTGCTCCCGCAATGAATTCTGATATGTCGCATGTTATTGATGATGCCACTTCTACTATGCATGATACTTATGATGAAACTCCTTCTATGCTTGATACTATTGTGCCATTAGGTGAATATCTTGATGAACAACTTGCTAGGGCTAGAGAGAATGAAATGTTATTATTGATGATAGTGATGATGAAGGTTCTCCCCCTAAATATGAATTGCCTGTTGTTCCTGAAGGTTATGTTATGGATGAAGAAACTGCTAGAGATTTTCTTGCTTGCAATGATAGATCTGATCTTAAGAAGTTACTAGCTAAATTGAAACAAAAGTCTCTGAATGCTAGATGAAATATGACCTTGCTTTTGCAACTTCACCTATCTATGTTACTGATAAGGATTATGATTTGTCTATCAATACTGAGATAATTACTTTGGTTGAATCTGATCCTTTCTATGGCTATAAATCTGAAACTGTTGTGGCACATCTTACTAAATTGAATGATATGGCCACCCTGTTCACTAATGATGAGAAAACTCGCTACTACTATATCCTTAAGATATTTATGTTCTCATTAAAGGGTGATGCTAAAAATTGGTTTAATTCTCTTGATCTTGGTTGTGTGCGTAGTCCCCATGATATAATCTATTACTTCTCTGCTAAATATTTCCCTGCTCATAAGAAACAAGCTGCTTTAAGGGAAATATATAATTTTTTGCAAATTGAAGAAGAGAGTCTCCCACAAGCTTGGGGGAGGCTTCTCCGATTACTTAATGCTTTGCCTGATCATCCTCTCAAGAAAAATGAAATACTTGATATCTTTTATAATGGACTAACCGATGCTTCCAGAGACCACCTGGATTGTTGTGCTGGTTGTGTTTTCAGGGAAAGAACTGTCGATCAAGCTGAATTGTTATTGAATAATATGTTGACTAATGAAAACAATTGGACACTTCCTGAGCCAATTCTTGAGCCAACTCCTAAGCCAACTCCGAAGAAAAGGGGTGTTTTATTTCTCAGTCCTGAAGATATGCAAGAGGCAAAGAAATCTATGAAAGAAAAAGGTAAGATGAAGATGTTAAGAATTTACCTCCTGTTGAAGAAATATATGGTCTTAATATAACACTTGTTAAAGAAACACATGGTCTTGATAACCCGATACAGGTAGTAAAGGTAAATTCTCTCTATAGATATGATAATGTTGAAATCCCGTCCACTAAGTTTGCTAGCCAATGCTTGGATGAATTTGATGACTTTATGGCTAGACAAGAAAATTTCAATGCTTATGTTGGTAGACAATTGAAAAGTAATGCTTATATGATTGGACACTTGAGTGATTATATGTCCAGAGTTAAGGGTGAACTTAAACTTATTAGTAAACATGCTTATGTGGTTACCACTCAAGTAGAACAAGTGCTTAAAGCTCAAAATGATTTGCTCGATGAATTAAATAATAAAAATGACTTTGCTGTTAGAGTAGCAACTAGAACAGGTAAAATGACTCAGGAACCTTTGTATCCTGAGGGCCACCCTAAGAGAGTTGAGCAAGATTCTTAGAGAAAATAATACCAATACACCTAGTCCTTCTAAGAAAAAGAAGAGGAAAAATGATAGGACTTTGCATGCTTCTAGTGAACCTGTTGTAGACACATTTGAGAATCCCAATGATATTTCTATTTCTGATGCTGAAACACAATCTGGTGATGAGCATGAACCTAGTGATAATGTTAATGATGATGTTCATGTTGATGCTCAACCTAGCAATAATAATGATGTAGAGGTTGAACCTGCTGTTGATCTTGATATCCCATAATCAAATAATCAAAGTTACGATAAGAGAGACTTTGTTGCTAGGAAGCACGGTAAAGAAAGAGAACCATGGGTTCAGAAACCCATGCCTTTCCTCCCAAACCATCCAAGAAAAAGGATGATGAGGATTTTGAGCGCTTTGCTTAAATGATTAGACCTACACTACTTGGGGAAACCATAGACACAAAATCTTAGCAGCAGCGCGGCTCAAAAAGAGGCGCTACTGCTAATTATCAGCAGCGCGTGCGTGCAAAACTCGCTACTGAAACAGAGTTAGCAGTAGCGTGCTTGGAGCAACCCGCGCTGCTACAAATATCGACCGACAGTGTCCACCAACCTACATTTGGCAGCAGCGCATTGTCGCGACCCGTGCTACTGCTACATCGTTAGTAGCAACGCGCTTTTTCTGAGGTCGTTGCTGCTAACTTTCAAATTGGGCACACTGTTGGTCCCAGTTAGCAGTAGCGCTTGTGTGGGAAGCGCGCTGTTGCTAATTTCTTATCAGCAGCGCATTTTACCACCCGCGCTACTGCTAAGCCGCACCAGCCCACCACCTTTCCCCACCCGTCCTCCCCTCCCCCATCTCCTCTCTTCCCTTTCCCCTACCCCCACATCCTCCCTCTCTCACTCTTCTTCTTCCTCAATACTTCTCCCCCATTACTCTCCCTCTCCTACCTACCTTTCTCTCTCTTCATTACTCCTAGCTAACTACACCACCTCCATTAATGCATCTCCTTTCTCTTTTTCCTTCCCCCTCCACTAGTTGAAGTTGTCTCCTCCCAAATTAGCTAGCTAGGTAGATGTAGCATTTAGTTAAGTGACCTATTTGGCTCCTAACTAGATCTATCTTTGTCAAGAAGAGCTTTGTGCAGTTTTGATCTCCCTACATCATCATATCCACCGTTGCTCGATCTCGAGATAGAGGTGATTAAAATTTCATGCTTTTGCAAAATGAAAATATGTTTATGTGTGTGTGATATGATAATTGGGAGATATGATGGAAATTGTCTGTGTGGCATGAGTTGACGCCAAAATTATGCTTTTGAGTTGCCTATGTTTTGCCGAAATGTCGATTTATTTCCGTTTTGGCGAATTCCGGGCAAACTCTAGATCTATATATGTCCTGTTTTTAGGGGAGGTCATGCCGAATTTTTGTATGACTTTGATGCATGCACGCATTTTTATAATCAATTTTTTTATTATTACTGTGCAGAGTTCATGATGGTCAGTGGAACGATGGTGGACAGGTGCGGTCGGCGGTGCAGGACATGAAAGGAAATAACCGGACAGAGGTTTTATGTCCGTGTCGAAAATGCAAAGGAATAGTTTGGCTCGACCCCCATGAAGATGGTCGTGTCAAAGCACACCTGCTCATGACTGGTTTCATGGATGGCTATACTCGATGGATAATTGAAAATGAGGATGATGATGTTGAGGACGCCGATGGGGCAGGCAATGATGACACGGGGCAAGACGAAGAGATGATCGATCATGGCGGTGGTGAAGAGGCCGGACATGGCGGCGGAGAAGGGGCCGGACATGGCGGAGGAGAAGGGGCCGGACATGGTGGCGGAGAGAACGACATGGACTCCACACAGCAGAGTTCGTCGGTACTAAGTTCAATCGTGCGGGACCCTCATGTTCAAGCATTGCTTCGCAAGGAGACGAGTACTGAGAGAGATGCTTCTAGAGAGGAGGCTAAGATGGAGCAACTGGTGGTAGACTCGAACACTCCATTGTATGATGGTTGCAATCCCGAGGTGACCCGCTTGAGTTTCATGCTCCAACTCCTGAAGATGAAGGCCAGGAAGAAATGGACCGACACTAGCCTCGAAGAGCATCTCAAGTACCTAAAGGATGTTCTTCCCGTGGGGAATCTATGTCCTACTAGTGTTGATGAGGCCAAGAAGATCGTGTGCCCTCTTGATCTGCCACACGTTAGATACCATGCATGCATCAATGATTGCATAATTTATCTGAAGGAGCACGCGGAAAAAACAAGCTGTCCGGTGTGCAATGCTTCTCGATACAAGAAGGCCAGGAAGAAATGTCCCCAGAAAGTTGTATGGTACTTATCGATCACTCCCCATCTCCAGCGATATTCTGTAGATCCCAAGGAAGCAAAGCTAATGCGCTGGCACGCGGAGAGGAAGAAGCCCGACGATGGAGAAGATCCGAAGCTGAGACACGTCAAGGATGGAAGCAAGCGGAGAGCGTTGAATAGCTTCTATCGGTTTTTCGAATGTGATGCAAGGAACATCATGCTCGGCGCGTGTACCGATGGCATGAATCCGTTTGGCAACCAGAACACCAACCATAGCACACGGCCCATGTTTGTATGGATGTACAACCTCCCCCTTGGTTGTGCATGAAGTCGAAGTACATTCACATGAGCATGCTTATTCAAGGGCCGAAACAACTAGGAAATAATATTAATTTGTATCTGGGGCTACTTCAAGAGGAGTTAGACACGTTATGGAAAACACCGGCCAAGACATGGGACGCCAGCAAAGGCGAGTATTTCTACATGAGAGCCGCGCTGGTCACGACAGTGCACGACTATCTTGGTTACGGATATGTCGCAGGCCAGATGTGCCATGGATATTGTGGATGCATGCGGTGCATGGATGATATGATGTCTCAGCAGCTAACGTCAAGGAAAGATGGCGGGTCTGGGAAAATCGTGTACATGGGGCATCAAAGATGGCTCGAACAGGACGACCCATGGAGAAACCGTGGAGATCTATTCGATGGTCAAGCTGAGCATCGAGGACCTCCACGTAAGCGGAGCAGTGCCAAAATCGATGAGCTGTTGAAAAACTGGAAGGAGTGCCCCGCGCCAGGAAAGACAATGAGAAAGGCACCGGAGCCGCTGCTGAAGGTATGGAAGACGAGGTCTGTGTTCTGGGACTTGGAGTATTGGCACAAACTCGATACACCTCATTGCCTTGATTAAATGCATATCCGTAAGAATGTCCTTGCGAGCTTGCTTGCAACACTAATGAACATGCCGGATAAGACCAAGGATGGGCCAAAGGCAAGAAAAGACTTGCAAGATTTGAAAATCAGGGAAGATCTGCACATGCCGCCCCGTAAAATGTCAGACGAGACAGAGACGGAGACAGAGGCACGGGAGAAGAAGGGCAAGAAAATAAAGAAAGAGGATGATTGCCCCCCTTCTTGCTTCACCTTAAGTCAGGCTGAGATCGATCAATTCTTTAAGTGCCTTACCGAAGTCAAAGTTAGTTCCGGTTACTGTGGCAAGATAAGCAGATATCTAGACACGGACAAGAAAAGGTTCAGCGGGATGAAGTCCCATGACTGTCATGTGATGATGATGTAGATACTACCTGTTTCCCTTAGAGGGATAATGGAGAAGCACGTCCGTGACACGCTTATTAGTCTCTGCAACTTTTTCGACGTCATCTCTCAAAAGTCGATCAGTGTGAAGCGGCTCCGTAGGCTACAGGAAGAGATCGTTGTGATACTGAATGAGCTTGAGATGTACTTCTCGCCCGCGTTCTTTGACGTGATGGTGCATCTGTGTGTCCATATTGTGGATGACATAATAGACCTGGGGCCGTCATTCCTGCACAACATGATGCCATTTGAGAGGATGAGTGGGATCGTCAAAGGATTCGTTCGTAACATGTCCCATTTGGATGGAAGCATCGTCCAGGGCTATGTGACACAAGAGTGCATCTCTTTCTGCGAGAATTTTCTATATGGCGCAGACCAGCCGCTTGGTGTTAGTGTTGGTTTGCCTGTTAACAAGCACGATGGGAGGCTCGAAGGAGAAGGTCACTGCAACGGTCACAAGGAACTGCACGTGGCATAATCAGATCGACATAGTGACTTTGACAGAGCAAACTTGGTAGTGCTACAACACCTAGACGAGGTAGATCCTTTCGTGGCACTGCACAAAGAAATTATCACAAAGAAGTATCGTGACTGGGGGGTATGCAGGACGGACGCCGAAGTTACTAGAGAGCACAACTCCACTTTCTTGCATTGGTTCAAAGAGCATATTATTGCTAATCCCCCGGAGGAGGGCTCTAAGGACGGATTTCTCATATATGCCTTAGCACATGGCCCCTCGCCCAACCTCGTAACCTATCAGGCATATGATATCAACGGATACACGTTCTACAAGAAGGCCAAAGATATGGACAGTGATGATCAGAAATCAGGGGTGACGATGGAATGCATGACCGGCAGCGACAACGGCGCAACTGAACGATTTTATGGAAGGGTTGAGGAGATCTGGGAGCTTGACTACTCTGGACTGCACAACACGATGATGTTCCGTGTCAGATGGGCTAAGAATGTCGAAAGAGAAAGCCGGATTTTCACTACCATGACTATACCCGATGCCAAGAGCGCTAACGTGAACGCTATCGCAAAAAACGAGCCATGGGTACACGCTAAGCACGTGACACAATGCTTCTTCATAACCGACCTGTGCAATCCCAGCCGTGTTGTCGTGAGGAGAGGGAAAAGGAACATCATTGGAATGGATGGAGTCGCCAACGAGGAAGACTACGATTAGTACGGCAACCCAATGAGGGAAGATGACGATGATGAAGAAGTATACGTCAAAAGAAGAATCAATACTACATTACCTAAGAAAAATCGTACTCCATGGAAAAGGCAAAGTCACAATGAGGGGCTCAATTATTCTTCGACGAACAAGAAGGGAAATGAAAACGTCAACGCTGAGGAACCATATGTTATCGTTCAAATGATGTAATATATATATATATATATATATATATATATATATATATATATATATATATATATATATATATATGTTCCTGTTTTGTATACACACTTAGCCATTATTATGCATGGGTCCAATGATGTAATATATATGTTCCTATTTTGTATACATATTTAACCGTCAAATGATGCAATATATATCGCCTTCCCTTCGTTCACTGCTCTCGGAAAAAAAAGTGAGAGAAAATAAAGGAAAAGAAAAAGGAAAACTGGTTATAGTAGTAGCGGTTACTGAAAAAGAGCTACAGGTAGTCAAGGTAGCAGTAGCATTTTCCTTAAAAACCACTATAGCTACCTATATTAGTAGTAGCGTGTTTGGTCTAAATGCGCTACTGCTACGTCCACTTAACCCAAAATCCTCCCTCTCTCTGCTTCATCCCGCCTCTTTTCCCCCCAAATCCCCACTCTCTCTTCCCCCGTCGCACTGCCGCGCCCCGGCGCTCGCCCCCGACCCGGCCCTCGCCCCCGACACCGGCGCTCGCCCCCGACCCCGGCGCTCGCCCCCGACCCCAACGCGCCAGGCCTCCCTCCTCTGCTTCCTCCCCTCCCAACCTCGGCCATCGTGGGGCCTGCCTCCTCGCCCCTGCACCCTCTGTAAACCCCCCTCTCTCCCTCTGCTAGCTAGGGTTAATTAGGTTAATTAGGTTATTTATTTAGTTATGAATTTAGCTAGCTTGAATTTATATGCAAATTTAGGTAGGCTGAATTTATATGCAAATTTGAACTGGACATGTGATATGTGGACATGTCATGTTTTGGACATCTCATGTTTGGAATTTGGACATGTCATTTGGACATGTGATGTTTTGGTTCAATTTTGGTAAATGATCCGAGTGGCCTATGTCATGCTGGAATGTTGATTCATTTTCGTTCCGTGAATTTCAGGTGCTCGATATGTCCATTTTTTAGCAAAGGTCATGCCGAAATTTTCCGTGAATTTTGGCATGATTTGTGCTAGATAGTAGGCATATCGAGTGCTAGCACATAGATTTCTTTTTTATATCATTTCTCATTTTTTCATACTTTTAGAAATAAACGAGGAGACTTAATCGTAGGAAACATGTCAAACAACAAAGAAACTGGGCCTTCTGACCAGGATGCAGACGAGATGGATTATGAGGGTGAACAAGAGTACCTCAACTATTTGACTGCTAAGCAAGGTTTGCAGGTTGGCCTCGATGATGGTACTGACGCCGACATCGACACCAATGGCAGCGCCGACACCGATGGCGGCGCCAAGACCGGTGGGGAAGGTATCGACAGGGAAGATACCAGTGGGGAAGGTACCGGCGCTGATGCCGCTACCGAAAAGAAGAAGCATAAGAAGCAGAGGATACGAAAACCTAACAAGCTAGGGATTGTATGACTAGTGATCACAAAGATGGCACTTGGCAAGTTTGAGCCATTAGAGCCGGAAGAACCTCGCAAGTGCTATGGGAACCAAGTAGGATGCATCCTACGGGAATGCGCTAGCATCAACGACGATGACTTAAGGAGTAAAGAGCATTTGACGCAGTTGCTCCTAACGAAGTTGCACAAGAGATTCAAGTTCCCCGACCGGGATGATAACATAGAACAACCGTGGGATGATCCAAAGTTGAAAAAGATTAACAATCACGCCATGGGCATGTTCAGCAATGATTTGGCCTCCTGGAAAGGGAGGGTGAAATGAGCTATTGAGGCTGAGGAACCCCTGTCCAAGATTTTGGAGGAAAATCCGACACTTACAGAAGAGGAGTTTGAAAAGTTCAAGGACACTTGCGCTACCGAGGCAGCCAAGGCTAAGGCTGCAAAATTCAAAAGCCTTAAGCAAAGGAACACGGGGAAGCATCACCTCGGAAGCCATGGCTACCTCGGTAAAAGGCCCATATGGGATAAGGAGGACGTGGAATGTGAAGCCGCGGGTCTCCCAGACCCCTTCGCGAAGTTCACCAACCCCTTGGAGCGTGACTTCATTAGGGCCCGCTACAAGTGGGACAGGGAAAAAAAGGTTTTTTACATGTACCAGATCACGAGGAAATTGATTAGACTACTGGTAATTATTCTTTTACCACCTTACATTTAGCTCCATATCTAGTCGACTACACATTCCTAAACGCTTCACGCTCCTTCTGCAGGAGAAGCAACACCAACTTGCAGCCGAAAGCCCTACTTCTCTGATGAGGCCCAAGTGGGACACCCCTCTCAACCGGGCCTTGAACGAACTTAAGGGACTCCCTTTGGGCCAGCAGCCGCAATATGGTCGTGTGCACGGCGCTAGAGACGGCGCCACGTGGAAGGTGTTTTACAATGAGCACTGCGAGGCCAAGAAGCAGAAAAAGAAGTTTAGTCAGGCGGACATCAACACGAAGGTGAAGCTTGCGGTCGAGAAAAAAGCAGCTGAGGACGCAGAAAAAACAGCCGAGGAGAAAAATGAGTTGCTACAGCAGGCAGTCAATGCAGCTGTAACTGTGTGCAGAAATGATTTCACTACTAACTTGGTTCCAGCTATCATCAACTGGACGAAGGAAAATCTAGACAAGATGGTACATGATTTCCCGATGCCTAGTTTCGTCGGGAGCAACTCCATGAACAACAACAACACAGCACCATCACTTGCTCATGCAACCGGGCCTCCTCTCACAGTCGCTCCCGCTCATAGCAGCCCGTCCTCCGTCTCTGGCGTGCTAGGTGGGCCTTCGTCTTTGGCTGAGCTCGACGCCGTCACGGTAATTACATGTCGCACCAACATATATATATATATATATATATATATATATATATATATATATATAGAATATTCCATTTTTGTTGCCTTTCGGATGTTTTACGCCACAGACATATGTGTTTGCAGGGTGAAGAAACCCCGTGCACCATACTCTACTTGATCAAAGGCCAAAAGGTGGACGTGGGAAAGGGGATGATATTGAACCCCTTGAAACCAACGTTCCACAACCAGCCGATCCCTGCTGGGCACTTCAGGGTTAGCTTATCCAGTGTGAACTCGGGGCACGAGGCTTTGCCTCCTCCAGTACAACATGTGGGAGAGGACGACGAGACTCCGCCGTGGATTGGAAGCTGCAAGGGTTGGGTGTTGCTATGGCCGAAGAATCTTATTCGTCTGGAGCCGGCCGAGAGCACACCGATAACCACATATCAACAAGCATGTGTGGAGACCACCACCCCACCTACGCAATTTCTAGCTCCTGTAGTGCCGGGTGAGAGCGGCGGACGATGTGATGAAGGGGGTGCAATAGTACTGGCTGATGTAATCGGTCCTGTAGAACAGAGAATGGATGATGAGACAGAGGTCGACCCTATGGGTTTCCTCAATACAAACGCGTATGACTGTGACTAGTCCTGGCCATCTCAGGCCCGGCCCTGTCGGCCCACCCAGACCTGGCCCTAAAATCCAGGGCCTAGGCCCGATGGGCTTGCCCGTGGGCCGGGCTTAGGCTTGAGTTTTGAGCCCACCAACAGGGCCTGGACGGGCTTGGGCTTGGCATATTGGTATTTTAAGGAAGAAGCCCAGCCCACGGCCCTAAGCCCTAAGATCTTTTCAGGGCTTTTCACCAGATGGGCCTGGCTTGGGCTTGAAAAGTAGGCCTAATGGTAGGGCCTGGGCCCCAGTTTTCTGCCGTGGGCTTTTTCAGGCCCGGCCCAAGACCGGCCCGGCCCGGCCCATGGCTAGATATAACTGTGACATAGATATGATGAGTCAACCATATGACGAATTGGGTTATCAGCATGCTAATGAGGATATGGATGATATGCCCGGGCAGGAAGGTCGTTGGAAGGATTGCAAAAAGTCTCTCTTCATGAATTCCTCACAGGACACGCCTGAAGATGCCGCCTCAACACAGGCTCAACTAGCCGCGGGTCGTACATTGCTTAGCCCGGGAACCCTGGGGCAGGGGTTAAGGAAGGGTCTGGAAGGTGTGCCCAAGAAAAAAGAGAGGAAGAGATTGGGGAAGATAACTGCCTCCAAACAAGCGAGAACACATAATAGCCAGACAATGGATTCTGAAGAGCGTGTACACGTGAAAGGTGCGGCCATGTTCCATCTCACGGGCGAGCCGATGCTACCGCCGAAACCGCTGGAGGCACTATCAGGGGATCTCAGGAGACTGCACGACCATGTGCCGTCGACTGAGAAAAGCCTACTAGCCTCAAAGGATCTAGGATATCCGACATAGCGGCTTATGTGCCTGAGGGGAAGTGCTACATCGACACACGGCCTGCGGAGGTGTTCTTCTTGTGGTTTGACCATATCTTTGAGATGTTTCTGACAAGGCGGCTCGATTTTACAATCGTCCGCCTTTTTGCGCTACATATGAGCTCCGTCATGAAGAGTGAAGAAGTCTCGCAAATCTGTGTGGCGGATCTGTACTACATGCATGAGTCTTTCTTGAGTCTCGGCGACTTTGAGCGTGAAACTGCTAGGGACTACCTCCAAAACTTCATGGTACATAATAAGGACCACGAAATTGTCCTCGTGCCTTATCATCCAAAGTAAGCCAGTTCCGATAACCCTTTCGTACATTTCAATCATTCCTTATCGCTCATATGGAGAATAATTTGAGGTGTCTTTTCCCCGTAGCAACGGGCGCGCCGTCCTTATCGTTCTTTACCGACAAGTCTCCCACGCCGTGTATTTTGACCCTTCCAGAGACTACGAGTAAAAGGACTACACCCACGTAATGAATGTTATAGATGATGCTCTCCAAGGCTTCAGCATTAGAGGTGGCCACATGCAGATCAGGAAACAAAGGAACAAGAAGATGGGTTTCATGCATAAAACTAACTTCTCCTGCATCCATGTCCCAAAACCAAGCAAGAAGGATGGATTCTACATCGTCCATCTCATGATTCAGTTCAACACAAATCACCAAAAGCTTCGCATGACAAGCAGAAATGATGATCATATCCAAAGGGAAAAGCGGGTTATAAACTTAGAGATGACTTCTTTCGCATCCAAAGGGACATTGCGACGATCATCATGAAAGAAGTCGTCAATGAGAAGGGGATGTTCCACCACGGCCCTATATCGCGAGGTGACGTCCGAACTCACATAGGCATGCAACGTCTAGACCTCACGCCGTTCAAGAAGCTAGGGTCCATCCTCGATGATATGGAAGGATGGAACTTCTAGTGATTTATGATGCCGATGATGATGATATGTGTCGGTTCAACTTGTATACTTTTTGTAGCGATGAAACTTTCTGATGTCCATGGTCCCTGCCGAACTTGCGCAACGCTACTTTGTTAGTTTGCGTACGATGACCTGCATACCTCTAGTTAATTAGTTTGCGTACTGTATGTTGCATATAGTTGCTAACCCTTTATTTTTCGTGTTGCTCTTGTATACTTTCTTGCATATGATTGTACATCCTCTTCATGAAGATGCATCTCTAACAGGTACCTAGTTTCTTGATGGCGAGATGGCAGTGCTATGTCGTGTACAAAGGGAAGGTTCCGGGGGTGTACAACAAGTGGCATGAGTGTCAGGCACAAGTGAATGGGTTCTCGGGCGCCAGCCATAAAGGCTTCAAAAGCAGACAAGAAGGAGAAGCTAGTTACTTGAGGTTCACGCTAGCGCGAGAGAGGACTCGTAACCGCCACCTCATGTACTGCATAGTTCCGCTCTCACTCATAGTGATAGCTCTTCTCGCGTATACCTTTGTTTAGATGGATGACGTTGTAGTTGCAAGTATTCGAGACTTGCATGTAATGCTATTTTCGAGATGATGACAAGATACCACTTTGTGTTGGATGATGATTATGATGAGACTATTTGTATGTATATGCTATGATTACATTTGTGGTCTCGCAGGCATTTGTATGTGTATCATGATGACATTTGTATGTGCTAAAGATTCTTCTATAAAGCCTATTCAAATACAAAACAAATATGCAGAAAAAAACAAAAAACAACTAAAATTAGCAGTAGCGAGTGGAGAAAAGTTAGCAGCAACGCGATAGTAGCAGTAGCGTGCACAAGAGAAGCGCGCTATAGCTATTAGCAGTAGCGAAGCTCCCTGTAAGAATGCTGCTGCTACACTTGTATATCAGTAGCGCGGGTGGGCACACACTGCTGCTACGAGTTAGCTGTAGTGCCTTATTTGTAGCGCCGCCTCCCGCGCTACTGATATACCTAGAACCCGCGCTGCTGCTAGGCTTTTCCCTAGTAGTGCTATCTTTTTGCGTATGCGTTTGACTGATATGCTTAAAGTGAATCCTTATGCTAAGTACATGCAAAATATTATCACAAATAAGAGAAAGATACCGGAAGCTGAAATTCCCACCATGCTTGCTAATTATACTTTTAAGGGTGGAATACCAAAGAAACTTGGAGATCCAGGAGTACCAACCATACCATGCTCCATTAAAAGAAACTATGTTAAAACTGCTTTATGTGATCTTGGAGCTGGTGTTTGTGTTATGCCTCTCTCTTTATATCATAGACTTGAATTGAATAAGTTGACACCTACTGAAATATCTTTGCAAATGGCCAATAAATCAACTGCAATACCCGTCGGTATTCGTGAGGATGTGCCTGTTGTGGTTGCAAACGTTACTATCTTAACGGACTTTGTTATTCTTGATATTCCCGAGGATGATAGTATGTCGATTAACCTTGGTAGACCCTTTTTGAATACTGCAGGGGCTGTTATTGATTGCAACAAAGGCAATGTCACTTTTCATGTTAATGGTAATGAGCATACGGTACACTTTCCGAGGAAACAACCTCAAGTTCACAGTATCAATTCTATTGGAAAAATTCCAACTATTATTATTGGAGGTTTTGAATTTCCTCTTCCCACTGTCAAGAAGAAATATGATATTCTTCTTATTGGGGATGTGCATATCCCCGTTGAGGTAACCTAGTGTTATTCGAAATTTCTCCGGTTTCATGCGATTCGGAATGAGTTTGTTAACAAGACTTGATCAACCTTGTTAGTGGATTCCTTTTGATGAGCATGAGATGGATGAAGTTAGAAGGAACAACCTTCTGTACCTTCTTTTTACTTTCTGTTATTTAGATTAAATAAAGAAAAATAGTATTTTCTGTCTGTTTTCTGAATTATCCATGCAATAAAAAATACCCCGAAAATAAAAGTTCTCCAAATGCCCTGAAAATTAAATATGAGTTTTTCTGGAATATTTGAGAATATCTCGCACTGAGAACACAATAGGGGGAGCAAGCACCTGGCCACGAGGGTCCAGGGCGTGCCCACCCCATGGGGCGCGCCCATGCCTTGTGGGCCCACGGTGCCCCCCTCCACTTATTCCTGCACCCATGCTCTTCTTCTTCCTCCCAAAAAAATCACCATCCAACTCAAGCATGAGTTCTAGCTTATTTTGCTACCATTTTCAATCTCCTTGCTCAAAGCTCCATTCACAAAACTGCTTTGGGGGATTGTTCTTTGGTATGTGACTCCTCCAATGGTCCAATTAGTTTTTGTTCTAGTGCATTATTCATTGCAAATTTTTGCTGCCTAGGTGACCCTGTTCTTGATCTTGCATGTCAAATTTATATGGTCCCAAGTGGTTCTAATGCATGATATAGTCTCTAGGCACTTGTGGGAGTAGTTGCTATCAATTTTATTGAGTTTGGTTCACTTTTATTTTGAGTTACTAAAATTTTCAAAAAAAATTTAGAGGAAGAAATATGTCTAGGAAAATGTACCAAGGTGGTTCTTCAAGGAAGCAAGGACCCAGGCTCGCAATACGTGAGCAGGACGATG
This sequence comes from Triticum dicoccoides, assembly GCF_002162155.2. Taxonomy (NCBI): domain Eukaryota; kingdom Viridiplantae; phylum Streptophyta; class Magnoliopsida; order Poales; family Poaceae; genus Triticum; species Triticum dicoccoides. The sequence goes on along the minus strand of NC_041383.1, from coordinate 666,775,693 downwards.
AACCACCGAGGGAAGCTTACGTGCGGCCTTGTGAATGGCCATCAGAGGAGTTTATGGTCAAAGCAGGCATCAAGGATGAATTTGATGCATATGTGCGTAATGTTGATCTTGAGGACTTCATGCAAGATAAGTGCCCTCAATACTACCATTTAACTGATTCCTTTGTGAGAAGGTTCAAATTTACATCTACATGCAATTCTCACACTGTCCTATTTGATCTTTATGATAAATCTTACACCATGGACTTAGAAGATTTTACTACTGCTTGTAAACTCCCTCAATGGGGTAGTGCTAGTGAACCTCGCAAATCCGAATATAAAGATTTTCTTGCTAGTATCACTGTGGGGGAATCTAGAGAAATAGCACAAGCTACCATAGGGAGCATTCATTTTCCTGCCATACATTATTTTGCTCTCTTCATTGGTAGATGTATAAATAGTAAGGACGAGGCATGTCATATGTGTGTGCCTGATCTTAGTGTCCTCAAGAGTGTTGTGCTAGGAGATAAACAATATAACTTGGGGGCCATTGTTGCACATAGGTTGCATAATAATGGTTTAATTGGAGACTTGTTTGGTGGGATTTATGCAACCCGTGTAGCTAATTTTCTTGAGATACCCATACATGAAGGGGATATAGAGTTGCCCCCTGCTTATTTAGATTATGATGCCATGGTTAGCCATCAGTTTCTTGAGAGGAATGAACAATTTCTCCAATACCGACTAATCTTTGGCAGACGTCGCACTGTCCATGTTGCTCTCCCTGCTCTTGGTTTATTTGACTTTCAGGCAAAAATGAGATATTTTATAACCAGGGAGGAGGCGAACAAGTACGATAGGAAGGCGGAGGCAGCCTGCCTCCAAGCTGCAGCTCGTGAGGCAATGGCTAGTGCATATCAGTATGACTGCCACTACCACTTTGATCCATGGGCATAGACCAACTTAGGCCAAAAGCCTAAGCTTGGGGGAGTACGTATTTCTCACCGACATTACATTCATGTTCACACACTCATGCTATTTGTCGGTGCTCATACTTTTTCATTGTACTATCCATGCTAGTTTATTTTCTTTTTCTTGCTTTCTTCTTGTGTGTTTGAATAACCTTAAGAAAAACCAAAAAAATTAGTTGTAGCTTTTAGCTAGTTTACTTTCCATGCCTGTAGTAGTAGTAACTAAAAGAAAATCCAAAAAGATTCCCGTTCTTCTTTTGCTTGTTGGGAGCTTTCCCGTGTAAATAGTTTTATTTCTTTTCTTTTCCTTGGGGGTCGAGAGGAGAAGACCATGATGAAAATGTTAAGTGGCTCTTATATGCATTATTGTTGATTTAAACAAGAGCCCATATTACCTTGTCTTCTCCCTTGAATTGAATGCTTGCAGATTCCAGCTTAGTCCAATGCACGTGTACGATTATTATTATCCACATCGTTCGGTCGTGCAAGTGAAAGGAAATAATGACGATATATGATGGACTGATTGAGATGAGGGAAGCTGGTATGAACTCGACCACTCTTGTTTTTGTAAATATGATTAGTTCATCGTTCCTGATTCAGCCTATTATGAATAAACATGTTTGCAATGACAATTAGAGATTATAGTTGCTTATGCTATTCTTAATTAGCTAGGAGTTTATAATAGTTTACCTTGCGTGCCAACATGCTATTAAAATGGTTGTGATGTGGTATGATAGGGTGGTATCCTCCATTGAATGGTTCAAGTGACTTGACTTGGCACATGTTCACGCATGTAGTTGAAACAAAATCAACATAGCCTCCACGATATTTATGTTCATGATGGATTATATCCTACTCATGCTTGCACTCAGTGTTGATTATTTTTAATGCATGTTCATGACTGTTGTCGCTCTCTAGTTGGTCGCTTCCTAGTCTCTTGCCAGCCTTCACTTGTACTAAGAGGGAATACTGCTTGTGCATACAAAATCCATAAACCCCAAAGTTATCCCATATGAGTCCACCATACCTTCCTATATGCGGTATCTACCTGCCGTTCCAAGTAAATTTGTATGTGCCAAACTCCAAACCTTCAAATGAAATTCTGTTTTGTATGCTCGAACAACTCATGTATCAACTAGGGATGTTTGTATCTTCAATGCTAGGAGGGTTATTCTCAAGAGGAGTGGACTCCGCTCCTCACTCACGAGAAAGTGGCTGGTCACCAGGATGCCCAGTCCCATGCTTAAATAAAAAATAATTACAAACAAAACTCCCCCGGGATTGTTGTTAGTTGGAGGCACCCGTTGTTTCGGGCAAGCCATGGATTGATGCTTGTTGGTGGCGAGGGAGTATAAACTTTAACATTCTGTTTGGGAACCGCCTATAATGTGTGCAGCATGGTAGATATCGAGATCTCTCAGTTGTTATGTTGACAGTGAAAGTATACCGCTCAAAATATTATTTATCTCTATTTCAAAATCGAGATCTGGCACCTCTACAAATCCCTGCTTCCCTCTGCGAAGGGCTGAGCACCGCTGTCATTTGCATGCATTACTATTAATTCATATTGGGTATGACTATGACTGGATCTCTTTTACCATGAATTACAATGTTTAGTCAGTCCTTGATCTTCAAAGGTGCTCTGCATTTATGTTTTGCAGACTCAGAAAGGGCTAGTGAGATACCATCTTGTTATATCATATTATGATTGTTTGAGAAAGTGTTGTCATCCGAGATTTATTATTATTGCTCGCTAGTTGATTATGCCATTGATATGAGTAAACATGAGACCTAAGTGTTATTGTGAATATGGTTAGTTCATAATCTTTGCTGAAAACTTGAATGTTGGCTTTACATATTTGCAACAACAAGAGCAAACAGAGTTTGTAAAAGTTTTTCTTTATCACTTTCAGTTTGTCAACTGAATTGCTTGAGGACAAGCAAATGTTTAAGCTTGGAGGAGTTGATACGTCTCCGTTGTATCTACTTTTCCAAACACTTTTGCCCTTGTTTTGGACTCTAACTTGCATGATTTGAATGGAACTAACCCGGACTAACGCTGTTTTCAGCAAAACTGCCATGGTGTTATTTTTGTGCAGAAATAAAAGTTCTCAGAATGACCTGAAAATCCACGGAGCAACTTTTTGGATTTAATAAAAAATACTGGCGAAAGAATCAATACCAGGGGGCCCACACCCTGTCCACGAGGGTGGGGGCGCGCCCCCTGCCTCGTGCCCCCCTTGAAGCTCCACCGACCTCAACCGCAACTCCATATATTCATGTTCAGGGAGAAAAAAACCGGAGAGAAAGATTCATCGCGTTTTCTTATACGGAGCCGCCGCCAAGCCATAAACTCTCTCGAGAGGGCTGATCTGGAGTCCGTTCGGGGCTCCGGAGAGGGGAATCCGTCGCCGTCGTCATCATCAACCATCCTCCATCACCAATTTTATGATGCTCACTGATGTCAACTACACAACCTTCTTTTTGTAGACGTTGTTGGGCCTGCAAGTGCACAGGTTTGTAGGACAGTAGAAAATTTCCCTCAAGTGGATGACCTAAGGTTTATCAATCCGTGGGAAGCATATGATGAAGATGGTCTCTCTCAAACAACCCTGCAACCAAATAGCAAAGAGTCTCTTGTGTTCCCAACACACCCAATACAATGGTAAATTGTATAGGTGTACTAGTTCGGCGAAGAGATGGTGATACAAGTGCAATATGGATAGTAGATAAAGGTATTTGTAATCTGAATTTATAAAAACAGCAAGGTAACTAATAATAAATGTGAGTGTAAACGGTATTGCAATGGTAGGAAACAAGGCGTAGGGTTCATGCTTTCACTAGTGCAAGTTCTCTCAACAATAATAACATAGATAGATCATATAACAATCCCTTAACATGCAACAAAGAGTCACTCCAAAGCAACTAATAGCGGAGAACAAACGAAGAGATTATGGTAGGGTACGAAACCACCTCAAAGTTATCCTTTTTGTTCTATCTATTCAAGAGTTCGTAGTAAAATAACATGAAGCTATTCTTTCCGCTCAATCTATCATAGTGTTCATACTAGAATAACACCTTAAGACACAAATCAACCAAAACCCTAATGTCACCTAGATACTCCATTGTCACCCCAAGTATCCGTGGGCATGATTATACGATATGCATCACACAATCTCAGATTCATCTATTCAACCAACACAAAGTACTTCAAAGAGTGCCCCAAAGTTTCTACCGGAGAGTCAAGATGAAAACGTGTGCCAACCCCTATGCATAGGTTCATGGGCGGAACCTGCAAGTTGGTTACCGAAACATACATCAAGTGGCACATGATATCCCATTGTCACCACAGATAAGCATGGCAAGACATACATCAAGTGTTCTCAAATCATTAAAGACTCAATCCGATAAGATAACTTCAAAGGGAAAACTCAATTCATCACATGAGAGTAGAGGGGGGAGAAACATCATAAGATCCAACTATAATAGCAAAGCTCGCGATACATCAAGATCGTGCCATAGAGGGAACACGAGAGAGAGAGAGAGAGAGAGAGAGAGAGAGAGATCAAACACATAGCTACTAGTACATACCGTCAGCCCTGAGGGTGAACTACTCCCTCCTCGTCATGGAGAGCGCTGGGATGATGAAGATGGCCACCGGTGATGGGTTCCCCCTCCGGCAGGGTGCCGGAACGGGCTCCCGAGAGATTTTTGGTGGCTACAGAGGCTTGTGGTGGCGGAACTCCCAATCTATATAATTTTCTGATGTTTTTAGGGTACATAGGCTTATATAGGCGAAAGAAGTCGGTC
>NC_041383.1:666750633-666770690 GCF_002162155.2 Triticum dicoccoides | reverse complement strand
GGGGGGGTGGGCGCCCCCTATCTCGTGGCTTCCTTGATGCTCTTCTGACATGAACTCCAAGTCTCCCGGATCATATTCTTCCTAAAAATCACGCTCCCGAAGGTTTCATTCCGTTTGGACTCCGTTTGATATTCCTTTTCTTCGAAATACTGAAACAGGCAATAAAACAACAATATGGGCCGGGCCTCCGGTTAGTAGGTTAGTCCAAAAAGTAATATAAAAGTGTATAATAAAGCCCATAATCATTCAAAACAGATAATAAAATAGCATGAATGCTTCATAAATTATAGATACATTGGAGACGTATCAGCATCCCCAAGCTTAATTCCTGCTCGTCCTCGAGTAGGTAAATGATAAAGAAAGAATTTATGAAGTGTGAATGCTAGAAGGTGCACAATTTTGATCAACGATAATTTCAATCACCTTTTCTAGCATGATTATATGTCATAACAATAGTTCATCTCATAAAACTTCTCACGAATCAGTGACAAGCAATTCACATGTTAAAGCATAGACCATAAACTTGCAAACTTCATTCTTAGTCATCAAACAATTGCAATTCATCTTATTTTCAGGAATAGCAAACTCCACATACTCAACTATCATATAGTCTTCTACAATTGCTAACACTCATGCAATACTTGTGGTTATGAAGTCTTAATCGAACACTGAGAAAGATAGGGGCTTATAGTGTTGCCTCCCAACGTATTCACCTTTGGGTGATGTCAACAATAATAGTTCATGCTAACTTACATTCAATTGGATATATATATCAGGATCACCCCAACACAAAGTTCTTGCCAAAGGATAAAATGAAAAAAGGGAAAGGTGAAGATCACCCCGACTCTTGCATAAAGTAAAAGACATAAAGTAAACGATAGGCCATTCGCAGAGGGAAGCAGAGGTTGTCATGCACTTTTAGGGTTGGATACACAAAATCTTAATGCAAAAGAATGTCACTTTATATTGCCCCTTGTATATGGACCTTTATTATGCAGTCCATCGCTTTTATTGCTTCCATAACAAGATCGTACAAAGCTTATTTTCTCCGCACTAATAAGTCATGCATATTTAGAGAGCAATTTTTATTGCTTGCACCGATGACAACTTACTTGAAGGATCTTACTCAATGCATAGGTAGATATGGTGGACTCTCATGGCAAAAACTGGGTTTAAGGATATTTGGAAGCACAAGTAGTATCTCTACTTGGTGCAAGAAATTTTGGCTAGCATGAGGTGGAAAGGCAAGGTCAACATGTTTGAATGATCCATGACAATATACTTTAACTGAGATGTGAGAAAACATAACCCATTACGTTGTCTTCCTTGTCCAACATTAACTCTTTAGCATGTCATACATAATGAGTGCTCACAATTATAAAAGATGTCTAGGATAGTATATTTATATGTGAAATCTCTCTTCCTTCAATATTCTTTCATGAATTGTTCAAATGACCAATACAATGCTTGCTAACCTTCAATAAACCTCTACTTCTTAGATGTGAAGTCATTACTCCCCATGGGATAAGCAAACGAGACATATATAATTTCAGATTTATGACAATCAACTCATTCAACCATTTACTCACAGGATATAAGTGAAGCACACGAGTAAATGAAAAACTACTCCAAAAAAGATATAAGTGAAGATCAATGAGTAGTTAAATAATTATGTAACTATGTGAAGACTCTCTCTCATTTAAGAATTTCAGATCTTGGTATTTTATTCAAACAGCAAGCAAAACAAAATAAAATGACATTGCAAGGATAGCACAACTCATGTGAAGAAGCAAAAACTTAGGCTTAACCGATACTAACCGATAGTTGTTGAAGAAGAAAGGTGGGATGCCTACCGTGGCATCCCCAAGCTTGAACTTTTGTGTCTCCTTAATTCCTCTCATATCATGGTTTCTCTTTTTATCAAAAGCTTCATCCACACCAAACTCAACAAGAACTCGTGAGATAGGTTAGTATAAACCAATGCAAAACCTTATCATTTTCTACTATAAAAAATTACTAAAATTATTATTCAACATTGCATACTAAATTTCTCTGCATATTTAATACTCCTATCCTCAAATAGAATCATTAAACAAGCAAACATATGCAAACAATGCAACCATAACAGCAATCTGCCAAAACAGTATAGTCTATAAAGAATGCAAGATTCATCATACCTACCTAACTCTAAAAATTATTAAAAAAATAGTAAGCTGTAGAAGATTTATCAGAGCTCAATATGCAAAAAATTTCAACATTAGATCATTCTCTGACTTTTCTAGGGAATTTTTGCAACAGCGATAAACTTTCTGTTTTCAAACAGCAACATGTGTACTAGCAAAATAAGCATGGTAAAGGCTATCCTTGACATTTTTATTGAAAATATAGATGCAAAACATTATTCTAAATAACGGCAAGCAAATACTAATAAAATAAAATGGTGCTCCAAGAAAAACACATATCATGTGGGGAATAAAAATATAGCTCCAAGTAAAGTTACCGATGAACAAAGACGAAAGAGGGGATGCCTTCCGGGGCATCCCAAGCTTAGGCTCTTGGTTGTCCTTGAATATTACATTGGGGTGCCTTGGGAATCCCCAATATTAGGCTCTTGCCACTCCTTATTCCATAGTCCATCGAATCTTTACCCAAAACTTGAAAACTTCAACCACACAAAACTTAACACAAAACTCGTAAGCTCCGTTAGTATAAGAAAATAAAACCACCACTTAGGTACTGGATTGAACTCATTCTAAATTCATATTGGTGTAATATCTACTGTATTCTAACTTCTCTATGGTTCATACTCTCCGATACTACTCATAGATTCATCAAAATAAGCAAACAACACAATGAAAACAGAATCTGTCAAAAACAGAACAGTATGTAGTAATCTGTATCATTCGAATACTTCTGGAACTCAAATAATTATGAAATAAATTGGTGGACTTGAGGAATTTGTCTATTAATCGTATGAAAAAAGAATCAACCTGAAAGTGCTAGTATCGACTAGAGGGGGGGGGTGAATAGGCGATTTTTATGAAAGTCTTCAAAACTTAGAAGTTTCGAAGGCAAACAACAGAAATGACCTAGTTGATATGCAGCGGAAGATAAACTACCATAAGCAAGCCATAGTCAAATATGCAATGATGTGAAAGTATAGGACTAATGGCAGCAAGTAGTAAGGATCAGGATGGAAGATAGTGTGAAGCCAATCAACAGAAGTAGTCAAGCAATGAAGTCAAACAGATATACAGATAGGCAGTGACTTCACGAAGACAAACTTAAGTAAAGGATGGAAAGGGATAAAACCAGTCGCTTGTTGAAGACACATGATTTGTTGGACCAGTTCCAGTTGCTGTGACAACTGTACGTCTGGTTAGGGAGGCTGAGATTTAACTCAGAAGACCGTGTCTTCACCTTATTCCCCTTGAGCTAAGGACACCCAGTCCTCACCCAATCACTTTGGTAAGTCTTCAAGGTAGGCTTCCAAAACTTCATAGACTTCGTTCACCCGGCAATCCACAATGACTCTTGGATGCTCAGAACGCGACGCCTAACCGGCTGGAGGATACACAGTCCTCAAGTGTAATAAGTCTTCAGGTCACACAGACAGAAAGACTTCAATGATGCCTAACACTTTGGCTCTGGGTGTTTGGGCTTTGTCCTCGCAAGGATTTCTCTCTCTCAAATGCTTCGAGGTGGGTTGCTCTCAAATGAAAAAAGCCGTAAACTAACTCTGAGCAGCCACCAATGTATGGTGTAGGGGGTGGGCTATTTATAGCCACAAGGCAACCCGACCTGATTTGTCTGAAATGACCCTGGGTCACTAAGGAACTGACACGTGTTCCAACGGTCAGATTTCAAACACACGCGGCAACTTTACTTGGGCTACAAGCAAAGCTGACTCATCCAGCTCTGGATAAGATTTGCTCTCATTGTCTTCGCTCGAAGACATAGGATTTGAGTTGAGCATCAATTCAGTCACTCTGACTTAGTTCACTTGGACCCCACTTAACAGTACGGTGGTTCCTATGACTCAACAAAGAAGAAAAGGAAACAACGAAACCACACAGTCTTCACGCTCCATAGTCTTCACGCAATGTCTTCTCATGTCATAGTCTTCAATATGAATATCTTCTCATACCACCATTGTCTTCAATGTCTTCATACATTTTTAGGGGTCATCTCCGGTAGGTAAACTGAATCAATGAGGGACACTACTTGCGTTATGCTGCAATTCTCACAAACGCATTAGTCCCTCAACCAACTTTTCGTCAATACTCCAAAACCAACTAGGGGTGGCACTAGATGCACTTACAATCTCCCCCTTTTTGGGGATTGATGACAAACTGGTTGAAGTTTTCAACGGGGATAAAGTATGTGAAATTGTAAAGGATAGGAAATTGTCTTCATAAGTAGCAAGGGCTCCCCTTGAAGATGTGCATATAAGTAATTTTGCTTTTGGAATGCAAATGCACATGGCAGGTTGTACTTGTGGAGATCCACTTCAACTTATGAAGATAATTCATCATGCATGAAACAATATAGCAAATAGGATGACATGCATAATGAAAAATGGACGTCTGCAGGATGATCTAAGTGCGGAAGTTATCATCGCACATGCGGAATTTATCATCGCATCACAGTAAAGCAAATAAGTAGCAGACGACCATCAAGTTTAGGTGTTACAACTCAAAGAACCAAATGTTTAAAAAGCAAGAGTTGTAAGCACGAGGCAAAATATAATGCAACCCCCCATATGAACCCGCTTGAAGACTGTCAACTCATACGCTTCTCCCCCTTTTGTCAGTAAGAACCAAAAAGGTTTGAGGACATAGAGCATCTACTCGTCCTCATGAGTAGGTGAAGTAGCAGGGTTATCGTCGTTGGTTGGCGGTGCAGAAGAACTTGGTGCAGTGTCGATGCGTGCAGTAGTTGGAGGTGGTGAAGTAGCATCATCTTCGTCATCGATCACTCTGGCATTGACAGTTGCTGCGGAGGAAGAATATTCAGAGTCTTCAAGGGATGGAGTGCGACGTAAGACAGCAGTCCGTGGAGGAGTGGAGTCAAACTGGAATCTTTCATTGAAGCCATTGTCTTGAAGATCTGCTTCAGCACTAAGCAGGGTCAAGCTCTTCCATGATCGCCGGCAAGTTTCCTGAGCAACAAAGGCATTCTTGGTGGCAAGGTTACGAATGCGATTGACATCCACCAAGAGGCTTTGCATCTGTCTTTTGAGCCAAAAGTGATGTTTATCCTGTTTCTGATGAAGGGCCACAAGAAGTTCTTGGTCATTGAGAACGCGAGAACGCTTCCGAGGCCTTTGTGCAATGGTGCTTTCAGTGGCTTCAGTAGGTGCTCGATGAGGCAGACGAGTATTTCCAGCCAATGGATAGATTCGTGTTGCTGCTTGAACACCTTCAATGGGTTGAGTGAAGCTTTGGTGCTCGGCATTCTGAAGACAAAGAGGCTTCTTGGTAGGGTCAGAGTATACGGCTTCAACTGACATATCAACCTCTGGTAAAAAGATCAGATGATTGCGAGCAGATGGTTGATAGTTGACAGATGAGTGTCGCTTGATGAGGCGCATGACCCATGGAGCATAAAACTTCAGACCAAACAGATCAGATCCAGAAGCAGCAAGTTGCCTGATGAAGAAATCATGTGCATTGAAGCTGATGCCATGGAGGATGTAAAATACCAATGTCTTCATGGCTCCTTCAAGTTTTGCAGCAGATGAATGTCCTTTGATCGGCCATAGAGTCCCCCTGATGATATGATATATTGTGCGTGGCAGATACTCAAGGTCTTCAACAAAGAACTCCTTTGGATATTCAACATCACGTGGCAAAGGCTTCATCATGCTCAACAACTGACTCATATTGGGTTCAGGCTTATGGAAGATGCTTTCCAGTGCATTGCGGTGTTTTTGACAACTAGGTTCATATAGATCTCCGGGAGTGGATAGGCCTGTAAGCTCAATGATGTCAAGAGCTTTGGCTTCATGATGAACATTTCCAGTCATCCACTCGAGGACCCATGTCTTGATATCTCTGTTGTAACCGCGAATGTGTAGAGTAGCATAGAATTGAAGCAATAGCTCTTCATTCCAGTGTTCTTTGTCTATGACAAAACTGAGCAGACCAACATCACGAAAACAATAAGGTGCTTCTTCTAAGCACGGCAGTCCAACAATGGCTTCAGTGTCGAGGCGCATATGAGGGAAAATGCGCCCTTGATCATATAGAACGCATGAGTAATAGCTTCTCTGCTGATAGCTCCAGAACCGATCTGATGATATCCTTGGCTTTGAGTAAGGGTTCTTGGCGCTGTCAAAGAAGGTATTGTGGCTTTTGAAGCCATTTGCATTGAAGGACCCTGGTGAGTTTGTAGTACCTGGAAACCTTGGCAGTCTTGGCTTGGGCTTCTGGACCTGAGGCCTATGCTCAACATGATAATCAAATTGAGGTCCAGAGGCAGTAGGCGGACCAGAATGGGCCATCGAACAGTGGTTAGCTAACCCTGGCTGTATGCTTGCTCAACTGTATGGGGCCTTGGTGGCGGAACTGGAGCAGGGGCAACAGCTGGGGCTTCAGGCTGCACAACAGGTGCTTCAGGAGCAGTTGCCTAATTAGCTTCAGGTGCAGTGCCCTCATTTGCTGCAAGCACACTGGTTGGTTCAAGCTCCACATTAGCGTCAGCCATGACAACGTCATCGGCTTCATTGTTGTTGGTGGTGGCATCTTCAACATTTTCAACCTCCTCTTGATGAACAGGAGGGTCGGGCACGGGCATGTTCACATCAGGAGCAGCTTCTTCAATAACTGGGGGAGTAGGGACACATACGTCTTCTTGATTCTCTTCGGCTGATGTAGCCAGAATGTCTTCAGCAGCTTGGGCTTCAGACATGGAGACATTCACAGTTGGAGTGGGTTCAGAAAATACTTGACGGGCAACAGGTTGGCGTTGCACTTCTCCTTCTGGAATGCTCGACAGAGGGACTTGAGGCCTTTGTCCTTTGCGAAGCCTGCGAAATGCTGGCAACGCCTTTGGAGATGGAGTTGGCTGGGCCTCAAAGTCTTCATCTTCTTCTTGCACGGTTGGTGTAGCTTGTTGTTGTTGTTGGGGAGTACTTGGGGATTCTTGTTCTTGCGGGTGATCAGCCCATGAAGCATCCTGAGCAATTGGCGTCAGAGGACGACCAATGCTGATGATTTCGCTGTTCGTACGAACAGGCGATGATACCACGTTGTGTTCGATCTGAGGAAGAACTTCATCATCTTCAACATTGTCATCATGACCAATGTCTTCAGCAGCGGTGGGTTCAACTGCTGGTATATCTTCAGCTTCATGAGCCTCTGTGGAAGCAGGCTCATGAACTATCATCCTTCTTTCTTGATGTTCTGATGCAGGGCGAACCACAAAAATGGGTTCGACAACTAATGGCTCTATGGGAGCAGCCTTAGACTTCTTGGTCTTGCGCTTCTTCTTGGAGGGAGCGGCATCAGAGGCTTCAGTATTCTTCCTCTTTCCGGCTTCAGCCTCGGCAGCCCTCGTCTTCTTCTGTTCTGAAGCGGTTGTGGTGACCTTTGGCTTCGAGCCAGTCATGCTACTTGGGAAGATAATGCGAGGGGCTTCTTGGCTTGAAGGTGCAGGCTGGTCAGCAGGAAGCTTCTTCTTTTTCTTTGCAGCCATCCTGGGGTCAATGCCAGGACGACCAAGTGACTTGCGCTTCTCAGCCTCATTGTAGGCAAGCACACACTTATCAGCCAGACTCTTCATGCACTCACGAGAGCCTTGAGCTTCTTGGCGCTTCTTCAGAAAAGCTTCTTTAAGCTCATGCAGCATGACCTTGAAGTTTCCGACGTCTTGAACACTGAGCTTCGCGACATGATTCTTGAATTTAGCCTTCTCATAATCAATTTTGTTCTTTAGCTCAAGGATGCGCTGAGCAAGAGCTAGCTCAGAAGCAATGGCGCCATTGAAAGAGACGCTGAGGCCAATGGGAAGCTGCAAATCTTCAAAGCTTAGATTGGGGGTGTCGAACCACTCATCAATGAAATTATGGATGATTGCCACATCAAAGAGAGGCAAGTTGTTGAAGATTTCTGCTTCTTCCTTGCTCTTTATCAGTTGCTCAAGGGCATCATCAGCAAGATCTTCATCACTTGACAGATCAATGGGTTCTTCACGCAGAATGGCGGCAGGAGTCAAGGCTTGATCAGTATGCCTGACAAGTTGCTTTTTCTTCTCCGTTTTCTTGGAGATGCGGGATTGATTTTCAGACTGCACACTGGCTTCAGGAGGTGCAGTGGCCAGTGGCTTCATACGAGAAGCTTTTGGAGGTGCTGATTTAGAAGCCTTTAGCTTCTTTTGCTTCTGTGGCTTTGGAGGAGGAGCTGGGGCTTCATCAGAATCAGCCTCATTGTCAGAATGATCCACTTTGGCACCTTGTACCAAGATGTAGGAGATGAGGCCATCAAGGTTTGCAAAGGGGCCAATTCTGTTTTTCAGCTTCACGTGTGCCATCATCACGAGGAGCAGAGGGACCAGGATTGAAGTCTAATCCCCATGACTTCTTGTTTTCCTTTGCTAAAGCCTTAGCAAACTTAAAATTGCGCTTGAAGAGATTGTCGTCATGACACCAGAGTAATGATGTGGGATCGGCATTCTCAGGCTGAGGTCCATGGACCATGCATGGATAGAAATCTTGTGCAATAGCTTCAGCTCTGTTCTTGGGTTGAAGACCTCGATAGAGAATATCGCCCCAAGGACTCTTGATTGCATTCTTCTCTGCATATTCCTTGGTCACGAATTTGTACTTGAACCACTCTTCAGCCCAATAGCGTCGAATCCATTGGATTCGTGTCTTGCGCTGATGATATGTCTCTTCAGGATCTGTCTTGTAGAGCTCTGCTAGGTCATTAGGCAGATCTTTGGAAGTTCCTTCTCAGCACTGTCTGCCACCCTTCCTTGCTGATTTTTCTGCAGCCATGAACTTCAAACTGAATGGCTTCAATATGTTCAAAGGCTTCAGAGACTTTTGCTTGCTGGTCAAGCAGGAACTGGCTTCAGGAGAATTGATATGATGCTGTAAGTATTCTGCAAATGAATGCAGACTATGAGAACCAAGGGATTCTCCCACGGACATGTACCTGTGACAGCATTAGAGATGCGTGGGAAGGGGAAGAGGTCATATGCATTCTCAAAAGATTTTGAAGATAAATCAGTTTGAAGACATTGACCTCATGTTGCAAAGACATTCACTTGTATGTTGAGAGTCGGTTCCAGATTTGTACCAATCCATGAATAAGTACAAGTGAGGAATCAAACTAGATAGGAAATCTAAGCGAATATACTAGGCATTATGAGATGCAGACAGAATAGATCTAACATTGAGTTGGTAGAAACCACTTTCGGTAAATAGGATGAATCTATGAAGATCAAAAAGGTGGTAAAAATAGAGTTATAATTACCGCACGAAGAACTGCTAGATGGGATGAATAGGAGACCGAGCAGTTCAGTCCACCGTGCCCTAACTTGGCGACGGAGGACACCTACGGCGACGGCGGAGAGGACGATGTCCGTGGCCGGTGTGAGGACGACGTTGGAGAAGTCGCGGCAGCTAAGCGCTTCGTCGCCGGCGTCGTCGAGAGATAGCGGTGGCGCTAGAGTTTTGACGAGGTGGAGAGGTGGAAGAAGGATTTCTTTACCGCAGGGGACACGTATTTATAAGTAGGTGTGCGGCGCAGCGCAATTACGCAGGTGCCCCTGTCTGTTCACATCCGTGGGACACATGGCAAGCATGCAACATATTTAGAATTGTCCCACGTTCCCATGCCCGCCAAGTTTGTCGGATGGTTGTTCCGGCTTCTCCGGATATCGACAATAAAGATGAATCATTTAAGTAGGACTTGATGTTTGTCTCTGTGTCTTCTGCTGACAAGGATGCAGAGAGGACATTCGATAGTTTCAATAGAATGCATATGATTTGGACAGATAGAGTTTGAGATAGTAAGCATAGAGAGGTTAGGGTCCGATCACATTCACTTAGTTCAAAAGATTCAACTTGAAGACATAGCTATAAGTGAATGCTGTAGAGGACAGAACACTAGTATATATATATATATATGCAATCAAATCATCATAGCGCAGAAAATCATGAAGATAAATTGAAACTGAAGACAAACCAAATGCGAAGTCTTTGCAAAAATAACGCCATGAGTGAAACACTACAAACAGAGAAATTTTGTGGTGGCGTTACCAACCGTATAGGAAGTATTAGACCCAGACATGGCACACAATTATCGTGGCGCTCCGAAGTCAAATTCCATGGTAATGTATTCACACTCAGAGTGTAAGTCTTCATTGATTGAAGATATACATTACTTTGTGTGTTGCACATCTAAGTCATCAACATGCATAAGTGTTAGGATGTGTGCCTGATCACAGGACATTAGAGGATTCCAAGATATTTAGCTCACACCATAACTTGCAAAACCTTTTCTCATCCAAGGGCTTTGTGAAGATATCTGCAAGTTGCTCTTCAGTGTTGACGTGAATGATATCGATATCTTTCTTCATGACATGATCTCTGAGAAAGTGATGACGAATTTCAATGTGCTTTGTCTTCGAGTGTTGGACTGGATTGTTGGAAATCTTGATGGCACTCTCGTTGTCGTAGAAGAGAGGTACTTGTTTCAGGTTGATGCCATAATCCTTGAGAGTTTGCTTCATCCATAGAAGCTGAGCACAACAGGAACCAGCAGCAATGTATTCAGATTCACCAGTTGAGAGTGATACACAATTTTGCTTCTTTGAAGACCAACAGACAAGTGATCGACCAAGAAAATTACATGTGCCTGATGTAGACTTGCGATCCACCTTGTCACCAGTATAATCAGCATCCGAGAATCCAACCAAATCAAATTTTGAGCCCTTGGGATACCATAATCCGAGTGTTGGGGTGTAAGCCAAATATCGAAGAATTTGCTTCACAGCTAAGTGATGTGATTCCTTTGGTGCCGCTTGGAATCGAGCACACATGCAAACACTAAGCATAATATCTGGCCTAGATGCACATAGATAAAGTAAAGAACCAATCATGGAGCGGTATACCTTTTGATCGAACTCTTTACCATTGTCGTCGGGACCAAGGTGGTGTTTGGCTGGCATTGGCGTCGTATAACCTTTGCAGTCTTCCATTCCAAACTTCTTCAGACAATCTTTGAGGTATTTTTCTTGAGATATGAAGATGCCATTGCTTTGCTGACGAATTTGAAGACCAAGGAAGAACTTCAGTTCTCCCATCATGGACATCTGATATTGCTCTTGCATCATGTATCCAAACTCATCACTATACTTCTGGTTGGTGCAGCCGAAGATAATGTCATCCACATATATTTGGCACACAAACAGTTCGCCATCATATGTCTTCGTGAAGAGTGTGGGATCGAGGGATCCTGGTTTGAAGCCTTTGCTCTTCAGGAAGTCTTTGAGTGTATCATACCATGCGCGAGGAGCTTGATTGAGGCCATACATTGCTTTGTTTAGCTTGTACACCATATCAGGATGTTTTGGATCTTCAAAGCGAGGTGGTTGAGCGACATATACTTCTTCTTCAATCTTGCCATTGAGAAATGCACTCTTCACATCCATTTGATATAGCAAGATGTTGTGATGATTAGCATAGGCTAGCAGTATGCGAATTGCTTCAAGCCTAGCAACATGAGCAAATGTTTCATCAAAGTCAATTCCTTCAAATTGAGTATATCCTTGAGCCACAAGACGTGCTTTGTTTCTGACGACTTGACCATGCTCATCTTGCTTGTTTCGATATATCCATTTCGTTCCAATAATGTTATGCTTGCGAGGGTCAAGTCGCTTGACAAGTTCCCAAACATTATTCAGCTTGAACTGTTGAAGTTCTTCTTGCATGGCTTGAATCCATTCAGGTTCCATAAAGCCTTCAACAACTTTCTTGGGTTCAGATATTGATACAAATGAAAAATGCCCACAGAAATTTGCTAGCCGTGTTGCTCTTGATCGAGTAAGCGGACCAGGTGCGTTGATGCTATCAATTATCTTGTCAATTTGTACTTCATTTGCAACATGAGGATGAACTGGACGAAGACCTTGCTCATGCTGATCATTGTCATCATTGGAAAGATTGTCTTCGGTCTGAGCATTGTCTTCAGGTTGGTTTGGTGTAGAAATGATAAGTTCCTCTTCAGGCTGTGCTTCAAAGGGCACGATTTCACCAGTTCCCATCAGCTTGATAGATTCGCTTGGAGGAGCTTCATCTAGTGTGCTTGGCAGGAGCTCTCGTTGTGAACCATTGGTTTCATCAAATCGCACATCCACTGTTTCAATGATTTTTTAGTGGAAGAGGTTGAAGACTCTGTAGGAGTGCGAATCCTTTCCATAGCCAAGCATGAAGCCTTCGTGATCTTTGGGTTCAAACTTTGACTTGTGATGGGGATCCTTGATCCAGCACCTAGCACCAAAGACTCTGAAGTAGCTGACATTTGGCTTCTTGCCAGTAAGGAGCTCATAGGATGTTTTGCCCAGAAGCTTATGGATGTAGACACGGTTGATGATGTGACAAGCTGTATCAATAGCTTCAGGCCAGAGCTTTCTTGGTGTCTTGTACTCGTCGAGCATTGTTCGAGCCATCTCAATGAGGGTTCTGTTCTTGCGCTCAACAATGCCATTTTGCTGAGGTGTGTACGGAGCAGAAAACTCATGAGTGATTCCCATTGTATCCAGATAAAGATCAAGGCCGGTGTTCTTGAATTTAGTGCCGTTATCACTTCTGATATGCTTGATCTTGACGCCATAGTTTTTCATTGCTCGATTGGCGAATCGTCTGAAGACATCTTGTACTTCAGTCTTGTAGAGAATTATGTGCACCCATGTATATCTTGAGTAGTCATCAACAATGACGAAGCCATAGAGACACGTCGTTGTTGTGAGGGTGGAGTAGTGAGTAGGGCCAAATAAGTCCATGTGCAACAGCTCGAAGGGTTGTGATGTTGTCATGATTGTCTTCGAGGGGTGCTTGGCCCTCGTCATCTTTCCAGCTTCGCAGGCACCACACAAATGATCTTTCTTGAACTTGACACCTTCGATGCCTATGACATGCTTCTTCTTGAAGAGACTGTGTAAGTTCCTCATGCCTGCATGCCCCAGCCTTCGATGCTAGAGCCAGCATTTGAAGCTTTTGCAAGAAGACATACGGCAAGCTGTGGACCTGCTGAGAAATCTACCATGTATAGATCACCTTTCCTATACCCTTCAAAGACTAGAGACTTGTCAGATTCCATTAGTACAAGGCAATGATATTTTCCAAATATCACAATCATGTTTAAGTCACAAAGCATTGAGACAGACATTAAGTTGAATCCAAGGGATTCAACAAGCACCACTTTATCCATGTGTTGATCCTTTGAGATTGCAACTCTACCTAGACCCAATACCTTGCCTTTACCAGTGTCAGCAAATGTGATTTGACTCTTGTCGGATGGACGTAAGGTTGAGTCCATGAGAATACTTCGATCACCAGTCATATGATTAGTGCATCCGCTGTCAATAATCCATTCTGAAGCTTTTGGTGACATGCCCTACAGTGCAGTTAGGAGGATAGGCTTCACAAGGTATGTTGTGAAGCATAAGCATTTGACGCACACTAGGATTATCACAGCTTAGATCAAGATTAGAACACACAGTATGACAGATAAGAGATTCATATGTGGAATACATAGTAAGTCATTTTATCATGCGTCCCTTTATGTTTTAGGTCCCCAGCAATAATATCGGACGCCTTTGATTGCTGGCTGGAGACCATGTTCCGCAAAAGAGAGTTAGTTCTTCTTCACCACCCACATTTTCAGGGGTGGCTTAGAAGCAATGAGTCTAAGTGCAGCATCTGAGAATTTCGGCTTTGAAGCCCTAGCAAATAGCCTTGCAGGAGATGAATGATACTCATGTGAATAAGCAGAAAAGTTCTTAGTTCTATGAACATAGAGGTTTGAAGACACATGCTCATATTCATGAGTCTGGCGTTAGGGTGACTCAAGTGAGTCATGTTTCCGTATGAAGCCGTTGGACCATGTGACGCCTTTGGTCTAGGGTTTGTCTTCTTCCCTGGTGGTATCATGACCACATTCACAGGAAGATTCTCAAGACAGCTTTTAGGAACCCAGATCTTCTTCATTGGAGGTCCATTCCTACAGTTAGTACCAATATACCTGGCAAACACTTCACCGTTCGATTTTTGAACAGTTTATAGTTTGCATCAAAAGATTCATCAATGATAATAGGATTAGCACAGGTAAATCCAGATAGAGTGGATGGATCCACTGAAGGTTCCTTTGCAGCAACCCATGTGGTTTTGGGATACTGCTCAGGCTTCCAGTAGGAACCATCATCATTCATTTTCCTCTCGAACCCAACACCCTCTTTCCTAGGGTTTCGGTTCAGAATCTGCTTTTTGAGGACATCGCACATTGTCTGATGCCCTTTCAGACTTTTATACATCCCTGTTTCAAGCAATGTCTTCAACCTAGCATTTTCATCAGCAATAGTAGTGGTATCCTCAAAAGAGGGGTTAGTTACTACTTCAGTAGTTGAAGACATAGCAACAGTAGCAGCAGTGGAACATTCAGCAATAGAGGCAGCGTTATCACGCTCAATGCATTTTAAGCATGGTGGTTCAAATTCATCCTGAGCGGAACTGATCTGTTGAGCGCGAAGTGACTCATTCTCTTTTTGAAGATCTTCATGAGTCGCTTTCAATTTCTCAAGCTCTTGCTTCCTTTGAAGATAATCATAGGAGAGCTTTTCATAAGTGGTTGAGAGCGTCTCATGAAGACTTTCAAGTTCTTGATACTTAGCATGAAGATTTTTTATGTCTTCAACTAAGGACTGTGATCGTGTCATTTCCGCGTCCAACAGGTCATCGCTTTTGTCTAACAGTTTTTGAGTATGTTCCATAGCCCTTTGTTGTTCAGTAGCAATTTTAGTAAGTGTTTTGTAGCTGGGTTTAGATTCACAATCAGAGTCATCTTCACTTGATGTTTGAAAGCAAGCATCGCGTGATTTTACCTTGGCACCGCGTGCCATGAAGCAGTAGGTGGGAGCAGGATCGTCCATGTCATCAGCTTCAGCGTTGGTGTGGAAGTCGGTGTCTTCAGTGTTGAAGATGGACTTGGCAACATAGGCCGTGACTAGAGCTAGACTTGCAACGTCAGGGTCGGACTCTTCTCCAGACCCCACCTCCACCTCCTCAGAAGCACACTCCTCTTCTGAATCCATTTCCTTGCCAACAAAAGCACGAGCCGTGCCAGATGAGCTCTTCTTATGTGATGAGGACTTGGAAGAAGACTTCGAAGAAGATTTTGAGGATTTCTTCTTCTTCTTGTCATTAGAATCATATTCCTTGCTCTTCTTCTTCTTCTTCTCATTGTCCCACTGTGGACACTCAGATATGTAGTGACCAGGTTTCTTGCACTTGTGGCAGGTTCTCTACTTGTTGTCATGAGTGGAAGCTTCATCATTTCTTGAGCTTGATCGTGAAGACTTTCTGAAGCCCTTCTTCTTGGTGAATTTCTGGAACTTCTTCACAAGCATAGCAAGTTCCCTTCCAATGTATTGAGGATCCTCAGAACCGTAGTCAGATTCTTCTTCTTCAGATGAGCAAACAACTTTTGCCTTCAAAGCACGAGTTCGGCCATAGTTGGGGCCATAGATATCTCTTTTCTCAGAAAGCTGGAACTCATGTGTGTTGAGCCTCTCAAGTATATCAGACGGATCGAGAGTCTTGAAGTCAGGACGTTCTTGTATCATGAGGGCAAGTGTGTCGAAGGAGCTGTCAAGGGATCTCAGCAGCGTTTTGACGATTTCATGCTTGGCGATCTCAGTGGCGCCGAGAGCCTGAAGCTCATTTGTGATGTCGGTGAGGCGATCAAACATGTGCTGGACATTTTCATTGTCGTTTCTCTTGAAGCGGTTGAAGAGATTGCGAAGAACACTGATCCTCTGGTCTCTCTGTGTAGAGACGCCTTCATTGACCTTGGATAGCTAGTCCCAGACTAGCTTTGACGTTTCCAGAGCACTCACACGGCCATACTGTCCTTTTGTCAGATGACCACAGATGATGTTCTTTGCAGTCGAGTCCAGTTGAATGAACTTCTTGACATCAGTAGGGGTGACACCTTCACCAGTTTTGGGAACGCCATTCTTGACGACATACCAGAGGTCGACATCAATGGCTTCAAGATGCATGCGCATCTTATTCTTCCAGTAGGGATACTCAGTTCCATCGAACACGGGGCAGGCAGCAGAGACTTTGATTATCCATGCAGTCGACATAGCTAAACTCTAGGTGGTTAAACCGAATCACACAGAACAAGGGAGTACCTTGCTCTGATACCAATTGAAAGTGCTAGTATCGACTAGAGGGGGGGTGAATAGGCGATTTTTATGAAAGTCTTCAAAACTTAGAAGTTTCGAAGACAAACAACAGAAATGACCTAGTTGATATGCAGCGGAAGATAAACTACCGTAAGCAAGCCATAGTCAAATATGCAATGATGTGAAAGTACAGGACTAATGGCAGCATGTAGTAAGGATCAGGATGGAAGATAGTGTGAAGCCAATCAACAGAAGTAGTCAAGCAATGAAGTCAAACAGATATACAGATAGGCAGTGACTTCACGAAGACAAACTTAAGTAAAGGATGGAAAGGGATAGAACCAGTCGCTTGTTGAAGACACAAGATTTGTTGGACCAGTTCCAGTTGCTGTGACAATTGTACGTCTGGTTAGGGAGGCTGAGATTTAACTCAGAAGACCATGTCTTCACCTTATTCCCCTTGAGCTAAGGACACCCAGTCCTCGCCCAATCACTCTGGTAAGTCTTCAAGGTATACTTCCAAACCTTCATAGACTTCGTTCACCCGGCAATCCACAATGACTCTTGGATGCTCAGAACGCGATGCCTAACCGGCTGGAGGATACACAGTCCTCAAGTGTGCTAAGTCTTCAGGTCACACAGACAGAAAGACTTCAGTGATGCCTAACACTCTTTGGCTCTGGGTGTTTGGGCTTTGTCCTCGTAAGGATTTCTCTCTCTCAAATGCTTCGAGGTGGGTTGCTCTCAAACAAAAAAAGCCGTAAACTAACTCTGAGCAGCCACCAATTTATGGTGTAGGGGGTGGGCTATTTATAGCCACAAGGCAACCCGACCTGATTTGTCCAAAATGACCCTGGGTCACTAAGGAACTGACATGTCTTCCAACGGTCAGATTTCAAACACACGCGACAACTTTATTTGGGCTACAAGCAAAGCTGACTCATCCAGCTCTGGATAAGATTTGCTCTCATTGTCTTCGCTCGAAGACATAGGATTTGAGTTGAGCATCACTTCAGTCACTCTGACTTAGTTCACTTGGACCCCACTTAACAGTACGGTGGTTCCTATGACTCAACAAAGAAGAAAAGGAAACAACGAAACCACACAGTCTTCGCGCTTCATAGTCTTCATGTAATGTCTTCTCATGTCATAGTCTTCAATATGAATATCTTCTCATACCACCATTGTCTTCAATGTCCTCATACATTTTTAGGGGTCATCTCCGGTAGGTAAACCGAATCAATGAGGGACACTACCTGCGTTATCATGCAATTCTCACAAACGCATTAGTCCCTCAACCAACTTTGTCGTCAATACTCCAAAACCAACTAGGGGTGGCGCTGGATGCACTTACACAACCTAAAAGCTCTCTCTAGTAAAAAATGGCTTCTAATCTCGTGAGCGCAAAAGTTTCTGTTTTTTACAGCAAGATCACATAAACTTCACCCAAGTCTTCCCAAAGGTTCTTCTACCTGGCACAAACACTAATTAAAACATATAAAAACCACATCTAACCAGAGGCTAGATGAATTATTTATTACTAAACAGGAGCAAAAGTAAAGAATGAAAATAAAATTGGGTTGCCTCCCAACAAGCGCTATGGTTTAATGCCCCTAGCTAGGCATGATGATGGCAATGATGCTCACATAAAAGATAAGAATTGGAACATAACAGGAGCATCATGAAGCATATGACTAGCAAATTTAAGCCTAACCCACTTCCTATGCATAGGGATTTTGTGAGAAAACAACTTATGGGAACAATAATCAATTAGCATAGGAAGGCAAAACAAGCATAGCTTCAAAACTTTAAGCACATAGAGAGGAAACTTGATATTATTGCAATTCCTACAAGCATATGTTCCTCACTCATAATAATTTCAGTAGCATCATGAATGATTTCAACAATATAACCAACACCTAAAGCATTCTTTTCATGATCTACAAGCATAGAAAATTTACTACTCTCCACATAAGCAAAATTCTTCTCATTCGGAATAGTAGCGGGAGCAAATTAACAAAATAACTATCATGTGAAGCATAATACAATTGTAAACTAAAATCATGATGACAAGTTTCATGGTTATCATTATTCTTAATATCATACAAGTCATCACAATAATCATCATAGATAGCATCTTTGTTCTCATAATCAATTGGAACCTCTTCCGAAATAGTGGATTCATCAATAAATAAAGTCATGACCTCTCCAAATCCACTTTCATCAATATAATCATCATAAATAGGAGGCATGCTTTCATCATAATAAATATTCTCATCGAAACTTGGGGGACAAAAAATATCATCTTCATCAAACATAGCTTCCCCAAGCTTGTGGCTTTGCTTATCATTAGCATCATGGATATTCAAGGAATTCATACTAACAACATTGCAATCATGCTCATCATTCAAATATTTTATGCCAAACATTTTATAGACTTCTTCTTCTAGCACTTGAGCACAACTTTCCTTTTCATCATACTTACGAAAGATATTAAAAAGGTGAAGCGTATGAGGCAAACTCAATTCCATTTTTTTGTAGTTTTCTTTTATAAACTAAACTAGTGATAAAACAAGAAACAAAAAGATTCGAGTGCAAGATCTAAAGATATACCTTCAAGCACTCACCTCCCCGGCAACGGCGCCAGAAAAGAGCTTGATGTCTACCACACAACCTTCTTCTTGTAGACGTTGTTGGGCCTGCAAGTGCACAGGTTTGTAGGACAGTAGCAAATTTCCCTCAAGTGGATGACCTAAGGTTTATCAATCCGTGGGAGGCATAGGATGAAGATGGTATCTCTCAAACAACCCTGCAACCAAATAGCTAAGAGTCTCTTGTGTCCCCAACACACCCAATACAATGGTAAATTGTATAGGTGCACTAGTTCGGCGAAGAGATGGTGATACAAGTGCAATATAAATAGTAGATAAAGGTATTTGTAATCTGAAATTATAAAAACAACAAGGTAACTAATGATAAAAGTGAGCGTAAACGGTATTGCAATGGTAGGAAACAAGGCATAGGGTTCATACTTTCACTAGTGCAAGTTCTCTCAACAATAATAACATAGATAGATCATATAACAATCCCTCAACATGCAACAAAGAGTCACTCCAAAGAAACTAATAGCGGAGAACAAACGAAGAGATTATGGTAGGGTACGAAACCACCTCAAAGTTATCCTTTCTGTTCTATCTATTCAAGAATTCGTAGTAAAATAACACGAAGCTATTCTTTCCGCTCAATCTATCATAGAGTTCATACTAGAATAACACCTTAAGACACAAATCAACCAAAACCCTAATTTCACCTAGATACTCCATTGTCACCCCAAGTATCCGTGGGCATGATTATACGATATGCATCACACAATCTCAGATTCATCTATTCAACCAACACAAAGTACTTCAAAGAGTGCCCCAAAGTTTCTACCGGAGAGTCAATACGAAAACGTGTGCCAACCCCTATGCATAGGTTCATGGGCGGAACCCGCAAGTTGGTCACCAAAACATAAATCAAGTGGCACATGATATTCCATTGTCACCACAGATAAGCATGGCAAGACATACATCAAGTGTTCTCAAATCATTAAAGACTCAATCCGATAAGATAACTTCAAAGGGAAAACTCAATTCATCACA
>NC_041383.1:666709005-666750246 GCF_002162155.2 Triticum dicoccoides | reverse complement strand
AGAGAGAGAGAGAGAGAGAGAGAGAGATCAAACACATAGCTACTGGTACATACCCTCAGCCCCGAGGGTGAACTACTCCCTCCTCGTCATGGAGAGTGCCGGGATGATGAAGATGGCCACCGGTGATGGGTTCCCCCTCCGGCAGGGTGCCAGAACAGGATCCCGAGAGGTTTTTGGCGGCTACAGAGGCTTTCAGTGGCGGAACTCCCGATCTATCTTCTTTTCTGATGTTTTTAGGGTATGTAGGCTTATATAGGTGAAAGAAGTCGGTCGTGGGAGCCTCGAGGGGCCCACGAGAGGGTAGGGCGCGCCCAGGGGGTGGGCGCCCCCCTATCTCGTGGCTTCCTCGATGCTCTTCTAACGTGAACTCCAAGTCTCCCGGATCATATTCTTCCTAAAAATCACGCTCCCGAAGGTTTCATTCCAATTGGACTCCGTTTGATATTCGTTTTCTTCGAAATACTGAAATAGGCAATAAAACAACAATATGGGCTGGGCCTTCGGTTAGTAGGTTAGTCCCAAAAGTAATATAAAAGTGTATAATAAAGCCCATAATCATTCAAAGCAGATAATAAAATAGCATGAATGCTTCATAAATTATAGATACGTTGGAGACGTATCACTCACCACCGTGCGTGAGTAATTCCATCGTAGGCTTGCTGGACGGTGATGGGTTGGATGAGGTTTACCATGTAATAAAGTTAGTTTTGTTAGGGTTTGATCCCTAGTATCCACTATGTTCTGAGATTGATGTTGCTATGACTTTGCTATGCTTAATGCTTGTCACTAGGGCCCGAGTTCCATGATTTCAGATCTGAACCTATTATGTTTTCATGAATATATGTGAGTTCTTGATCCTATCTTGCAAGTCTATAGTCACCTATTATGTGTTATGATCTGTTAACCCCAAAGTGACAATAATCGGGATACTTACCGGTGATGACCTTAGTTTGAGGAGTTCATGTATTCACTAAGTGTTAATGCTTTGGTCCGGTACTCTACTAAAAGGAGGCCTTAATATCCCTTAGTTTCCAATAGGACCCAGCTGCCACGGGAGGGTAGGACAAAAGATGCCATGCAAGTTCTTTTCCATAAGCACGTATGACTATATTCGGAATACATGCCTACATTACATTGATGAACTGGAGCTAGTTCTGTGTCACCCTATGTTATAACTATTACATGAGGAATCGCATCCGACATATTTATCCATCACTGATCCAATACCTACGATCTTTTCACATATTGCTTTTTTGCTTAGTTACTTTCCCATTGCTGCTGTTACAATTACTACAAATCTGCTACTGTTACTTTTGCTACTGTTACCGTTACTTCCATACTACTTTGCTAGTAAATACTTTGCTGGAGATACTAAGTTATCCAAGTGTGGTTGAATTGACAACTCAACTGCTAATATTTGAGAATATTATTTGGCTCCCCTTGTGTCGAATCAGTAAATTTGGGTTGAATACTCTACCCTCGAAAATTGTTGCGATCCCCTATACTTGTGTGTTATCAAGACTATTTTCTGGCGCCGTTGCCGGGGAGCATAGCTCTATTTTTTGAGTCACTTGGGATTTATATCTGCTGATCACTATGAGGAACTTGAAAGACGAAAGAACTAAGATTTATCCCTCAACTACGAGGGGAGGTAAGGAACTACCATCTAGCTCTGCACTTGATTCACCTTCTGTTATGAGTAAGCTTGCGACACCTAAACCTGCTTCTGCTATGAATTCTGATATGTCGCATGTTATTGATGATGCTACTTCTGCTATGCATGACACTTATGATGAAACTGCTTCTATGCTTGATACTACTGTGCCATTAGGTGAATATCTTGATGAACAACTTGCTAGGGCTAGAGAGAATGAAATTCTTGAAACTGATATTATTGATGATAGTGATGATGAAGGTTCTCCCCCTAAATATGAATTGCCAGTTGTTCCTGAGGGTTATGTTATGGATGAAGAAACTGCTAGAGATTTTCTTGCTTGCAATGATAGATCTGATCTTAAGAAGTTACTAGCTAAATTGAAACAAAAGTCTCTGAATGCTAGAATGAAATATGACCCTGCTTTTGCTACTTCACCTATCTGTGTTACTTATAAGGATTATGATTTCTCTATCGATCCTGAGATAATTAATTTGGTTTAATCTGATCCTTTCTATGGCTATGAATCTGAAACTGTTGTGGCACATCTTACTAAATTGAATGATATAGCCACCCTGTTCACTAATGATGAGAAAACTCGCTACTACTATATCCTTAAGATATTTCCGTTCTCATTAAAGGGTGATTCTAAAAATTGGTTTAATTCTCTTGATCCTGATTGTGTGCGTAGTCCCCAGGATATGATTTATTACTTCTCTGCTAAATATTTCCCCGCTCATAAGAAACAAGCTGCTTTAAGGGAAATATATAATTTTGTGCAAATTGAAGAAGAGAGTCTCCCACAAGCTTGGGGAGGCTTCTCCGATTACTTAATGCTTTGCTTGATCATCCTCTCAAGAAAAATGAAATACAATATCTTTTATAATGGACTAACGGATGCTTCCAGAGACCACCTGGATAGTTGTGCTGGTTGTGTTTTCAGGGAAAGAACTGTCGATCAAGCTGAATTGTTATTGAATAATATGTTGACTAATGAAAACAATTGGACACTTCCTGAGCCAATTCCTGAGCCAACTCCGAAGAAAAGGGGTGTTTTATTTCTTAGTCCCGAAGATATGCAAGAGGCAAATAAATCTATGAAAGAAAAAGGTATTAAAGCTGAAGATGTTAAGAATTTACCTCATGTTGAAGAAATACATGGTCTTAATATACCACTTGTTGAAGAAACACATGGTCTTGATAACCCGACACAGGTGGTAAAGGTATGTTCTCTCTATAGATAGGATAAAGTTGAAATCCCATCCACTAAGTTTGCTAGCCAATGCTTGGATGAATTTGATGACTTTATGGCTGGACAAGAAAATTTCAATGCTTATGTTGGTAGACAACTGAAAAGTAATGCTTATATGATTGGACACTTGAGTGATTATATGTCTAGAGTTAAGGGTGAACTTAAACTTATTATTAAACATGCTTCTATGGTTACCACTCAAGTAGAACAAGTGCTTAAAGCTCAAAATGATTTGCTCGATGAATTAAATAATAAACATGACTTTGCTGTTAGAGTAGCAACTAGAACGGGTAAAATTACTCAGGAACCTTTGTATCCTGAGGGCCACCCTAAGAGAGTTGAGCAAGATTCTCAGAGAAATAATGCCAGTACACCTAGTCCTTCTAAGAAAAAGAAGAAGAAAATGATAGGACTTTGCATGCTTCTAGTGAACCTGTTGTAGGCACATTTGAGAATCCCAATGCTATTTCTATTTCTGATGCTGAAACACAATCTGGAGATGAACATGAACCTAGTGATAATGTTAATGATGATGTTCATGTTGATGCTCAACCTAGCAATAATAATGATGTAGAGGTTGAACCTGCTGTTGATCTTGATATCCCACAATCAAAGAATCAACGTTACGATAAGAGAGACTTTGTTGCTAGGAAGCACGGTAAGGAAAGAGAACCAGGGGTTCAGAAACCCATGCCTTTTCCTCCCAAACCAGACAAGAAAAAGGATGATGAGGATTTTGAGCGCTTTGCTGAAATGATTAGACCTATCTTTTTGCGTATGCGTTTGACTGATATGCTTAAAGTGAATCCTTATGCTAAGTACATGCAAAATATTATCACAAATAAGAGAAAGATACCGGAAGCTAAAATTTCCACCATGCTTGCTAATTATACTTGTAAGGGTGGAATACCAAAGAAACTTGGAGATCCAGGAGTACCAACTATACCATGCTATATTAAAAGAAACTATGTTAAAACTGCTTTATGAGATCTTGGAGCTGGTGTTAGTGTTATGCCTCTCTCTTTATATTGTAGACTTGAATTGAATAAGTTGACACCTGCTGAAATATCTTTGCAAATGGCCGATAAATCAACTGCAATACCCGTCGGTATTTGTGAGGATGTGCCTGTTGTGGTTGCAAATGTTACTATCTTAACGGACTTTGTTATTCTTGATATTCCCGAGGATGATAGTATGTCGATTATCCTTGGTAGACCCTTTTCGAATACTGCAGGGGCTATTATTGATTGCAACAAAGGCAATGTCACTTTTCATGCTAATGGTAATGAGCATACGATACACTTTCCGAGGAAACAACCTCAAGCTCACGGTATCAATTCTATTGGGAAAATTCCAACTATTATTATTGGAGGTTTTGAATTTCCTCTTCCTACTGTCAAGAAGAAATAAGATATTCTTATTATTGGGGATGTGCATATCCCCATTGAGGTAACCTAGTGTTATTCAAAATTTCTCCGGTTTCATGCGATTCAGAATGAGTTTGTTAACAAGACTTGATCAACCTTGTTAGTGGATTCCTTTTGATGAGCATGAGATGGATGAAGTTAGAAGGCACAACCTTCTGTACCTTCTTTTTACTTTTTGTTATTTAGATTAAATAAAGCAAAAATAGTATTTTCTGTCTATTTTCTGAATTATCCATGCAATAAAAAATACCCCGAAAATAAAAGTTCTCCAAATGCCCTGAAAATTAAATATGATTTTGCTAGAATATTTGAGAATATCTTGCACTAAGAACACAACAGGGGGAGCAAGCACCTGGCCACGAGGGTCCAGGGCGCGCCCACCCCATGGGGCGCGCCCCCTGCCTCGTGGGCCCACGATGGGCCTCCTGCACTTATTCCTGCAACCATGCTCTTCTTCTTCCTCCCCAAAAAATCACCATACAACTCAAGCACGAGTTCTAGCTCATTTTGCTGCCATTTTCGATCTCCTTGCTCAAAGCTCCATTCACAAAACTGCTTTGGGGGATTGTTCTTTGGTATGTGACTCCTCCAATGGTCCAATTAGTTTTTGTTGTAATGCATTATTAATTGCAAATTTTTGCTGCCTAGGTGACCCTGTTCTTGAGCTTGCATGTCAAATTTATATGATCCCAAGTGGTTCTAATGCATGGTATAGTCTCTAGGCACTTGTGGGACTAGTTGCTATCAAATTTTATTGAGTTTGATTCACTTTTATTTTGAGTTACTAAAATATTCAGAAATTTTTCAGAGGAAGAAATATGTCTAGGAAAATGTACCAAGGTGGTTCTTCAAGGAAGCAAGGACCCAGGCTCGCAATACGTGAGCAGGACGATGAACCACCGAGGGAAGCTTATGTGCGGCCTTGTGAATGGCCGTCATAGGAGTTTATGGTCAAAGCAGGCATCAAGGATGAATTTGATGTATATGTGTGTAATGCTGATCTTGAGGACTTCATGCAAGATAAGTGCCCTCAATACTACCATTTAACTGATTCCTTTGTGAGAAGGTTCAAATTTACATCTACACGCAATTCTCACACTGTCTTATTTGATCTTTATGATAAATCTTACACCATGGACTTAGAAGATTTTACTACTGCTTGTAAACTCCCTCAATGGGGTAGTGCTAGTGAACCTCGCAAATCCGAATATAAAGATTTTCTTGCTAGTATCACTATGGGGGAATCTAGAGAAATAGCACAAGCTACCATAGGGAGCATTCATTTTCCTGCCATACATTATTTTGCTCTCTTCATAGGTAGATGTATAAGTGGTAAGGACGAGGCATGTCATATGTGTGTGCCTGATCTTAGTGTCCTCAAGAGTGCTGTGCTAGGAGATAAACAATATAACTTGGGGGCCATTGTTGCACGTAGGTTGCATAATAATGGTTTAATTGGAGACTTGTTTGGTGGGATTTATGCAACCCGTCTAGCTAATTTTCTTGAGATACCCATACATGAAGGGGATATCACTACAAAAAAATACACTTTCTTGATGATACATGTTTGTCACAGCAGGTCGCGTTTTCTGTCATGCATGTACATCCATGACAAATTTATGACAGAATCAAGATAGTCATACCTGTGCTGTCGTAGAAGTGTTCCATGACATTACCAAAATTATCATCACGGAAGTGTCCACTTCCATCACGATAAATCGCGTGTCACAGAAGTTCTTTCGTCAAGGGTGACCGACATGTGGCATCCACCGTAACGGAACGCCGTTAAGCTATCGGGTCGGATTTTGGATCTGATAACCCGTTAAGAGCCACGACCAATGCCGATTTTCCACCTGTAAAATTCTCATTGGCTGACGGATCCACGCGATAGCTCCGCATTGGCACAGGTGTCACTCATCCAACGGTCGAGATGACTTATGATATGTTGACACGTGGACCGGCACAAAAGTGGCCCACAAAGTTTAAATGGCCGGCCCAACCGAAGGCCCATAAGATTTAGCGGGCCATAATGGGTCGGCCCAGCTAAAGACCCACAAAATTTAGCGAACCATAATGGGTCGGCCCAGCTAAAGGCCCACACGAATTTGTAGACCATAATGGGCCAGCCCAGCTAAAGGCCCATAAGATTTTAAGGACCACAATGGGCCAGCCCAGCTAAAGGCCCACAAGATTCTGCAGACCATAATGGGCCGGCCCAGATAAAGGCCCAACATTCTCTGTCAAATCGGCCCGTCAACGGCCTGCCCTAAACTTGTCATTAATGCGGCCCATGGTCACTTCTGGCCTGTTAACTGTCCGCTAAGTAATTGGGCCGAATTACGGCCTGGTGTATTTCCGGCCTGTTAAAGGTCCAACTTCATTTGGGCCCATTTACAGGCCATCAAAACTTTCATCCCATAAACGACCGTAAAGGATTTGGGTCATATTCGGCCATGTCTGACATTCGGCCTGTTAGAGGCCCACTATAGATTTGGGCCACTTTTGGCCTGTTGTCATTTCCGGCCTATTAACGCCGGAGTAAACCATGGGCCATATGCGGCCCAACGTCATATCGAGCCCATTAACGACCCATATAAAAATGGCAATAATCTATCCCGACCGAAGTTCCAGCCCGTTAAAGGCCCGTGTATTAGGTCGGCGCATTTACGGCCCATCCGAATTTCGGCCTGTCAAAGATCCGCATCGTAAATGGGCCACCATTTCGGCCTGCTAAGTCCAGTAGGTTATTTGGCACAATCAGTCCCAATCTCACTTTCGGTCTATTAAAGGCCCATGTTCTTTATGGGCTCGAGATATTTACACCTGTAAAAGGCCTAATTTTACTGAGGGCCCAAATTATGTTTAGGCCTGTTAAAGTCCCACTATGGGCACATGCTTACTAGAAAAATATGAAAGCTTATGCTGATTTAGGCCCAGATATTTTTAGCGGGCTACATGCCAATTTCGGCCCGTAATCGTTTTTAGCCCAATTGGAATGGGCCCAGCGAATGTTGGCATGTTGGGCTCCTACGAAGCTTTCGGACGAATACATTACTAAGATAAACCTACACTATACAAAAATAGTGTCGTAATTACTGCAGCCTATGGCAGCATCATAAATGTTGTATCACAACAAAATAAATTCCAACCATACAACAAAAGGCCTGTTGGCATAAAGTTTATAGTCCTTCCAGATAAAAGCACCATCAGATGTATAGAAGCACAAATCATTTGACCTGAGTGCTAATGTTTCAGGCTATAGAATCTGATGGAGCAGCATGATCTCCACCTTTTTTCCAGCATTGCTCTTGAACAATGAAGCGAATGTCTGATAGTCTGGTTTCAAAACCATTCATATCTTGACGACATTTTTCAACCACTATTCTTGTTTCCGAAACAACGTCCATTAGGGATTGGACTTTTGTCTGGAGCACAGATATATCACTCTGTTTAGCAGGAAGATTTTGTTCAGAAGGCGATTTGGACGAGGTTACCTTGACAACCAACCTAGAATTACGCAGGAAGGTGCTTTTTGCACTGTTAGTGGAGAGATACTGACGCACTGCAGCAAGAGGTGTCATTGTGCCTGTCGTAGTCTCGTCACCTTTAGGTGGTTGTGGCTGTTCAATCATTTGTTCCATAGCTTCCTGAAAGTTTGAACTTGTAGATTAGTGTACCAGATAATTTACTAATGAGACAAAAACAAACAAAGTAGGTTAAACGTTTATACATAACTTATTTTGGTGAACTACTGTAATACATTAGCATGTATTGTAGTGCCAACTACATAATAAAATCACTTTCAGAACATATGTCAATGTAGCATGCCTACTGTATTGTCTATTTCCTCACATTCGTTGACATCTAAAGATAAAGAGACATGGTTTAAAGTTGGATGAACATAGTATGACATCATTCATATCATGGGCAAACAGATATAAAACAAACATGCTATTTTATCATTGTGTGCGCACGTGAACATAACAACTAGATTGCAGATCAAGACCAAAAGAATATCCTTCATCTCTTTTAAACCATGTAAGGTGAAATGATACGTTAAGATAACTATGTATAAAAGTGAACAGAGTAATTGACATTGGCTGCAAATCAAGTAGTTAAATGAACACATCGCAATACCAATCAGTTCAAGGCAGGAGGAGTAAGGACTTACAACAGCGGCTTGAACTGGTGTGCTCATGCCCTTCATCTTGCTGGTGTGGCAATCCTTGAAGATTTGCACTGCATTCGGTTTAGGTTCTTTTTGGTCCGCACGGGCTTTCCTCTGTATTTGGAACAAGTCAATATAGATACGATAATATGGCACACAAAAAAGAAGGAAGTAGCAGCTATTTACAAGAGCCTCGCAGTGTGCAATATAGCTACGAGATCTTGTTGTCTGTTGGAATTTCACTTTAGAACGGTTGGTTTTGTTCTTCAAACAGTTAGCCTAGAACAAGATACACTTGTAAGGCACATACATAAATACAAGTTCGATATGTGGTCTGATCAAATACATATAGCCTACCTGATACTTTGGATCAGACCAGTGTTTAACGAGGGTTGTCCAGTCTTCATCTGTAATATATTCCACTGGAGATGTTTGGCGATTTCATTGTTAGCCTTGCCTTCAAAGTGAGATTTTCTAAGGTGGTACCGATACTCTCACAGAGCATATTGAAAAACATGAGTGCATGCTTGTTTAGTTGCATCATCTTTCGGGTCCAACTTGAACCTCATCTGTTGAAATGTGAGTCTTATTAGGAGGAAGCTAGAAAGTATGGGACAGAGCAAGACAATATTACTAATTGCAATGAATAACATTACTTGCGGATAAATGGTCAAGGAAGGTGTTAAACTGGGTATTGTTTTTCTCATTCCTGTACTGGATCCACGTTGGGAGGATACGTGCATGACACCTAACGACAACGGCTGCCTCTGATACTAACTTGGCTGACTCTGTAGCATCACGTGGACTTTTTAAACCTGGCTCAAAATGGATCTCCATTCTTCCTCCTTTAGATTTTGTTAATCTATCAAGCATTATCCCTGATGTCTGTTTCCGCTTGCGTTGTGGTGCTAGTTCAACAACGAATATGGAAAGTGTTAGTGTACATCAAACTGTGAGAGTACATATAAAGGAGCATGCAACTGCAAGTTGACTCGGTCAGGTACCGTCTTGGTGTTGATGCTAATGAGGTTCATCTGATCTTGCCAAGTCCTGTTGTATCAGCAGTGTAGTTCTGGAGCAAACAAACGAGTAACTGGTTGAGATGCTGGTACAATTGAAGCGGATGTTGTAGCTGGTGGAGCAGGTGATACTGTGTTTGTAGATTTAGCTGGTGGACTTGGACCTTGTACTGCACTATAAGTACCAGCAGAATCTCGACGACAGATCCTTTTCCGTTTTGCCCGACGAGGAACAGCACTCCCTACTATATTATTTTCCTTGCTCTTTTTTGACTTTGCCATGTCAAGCTGTACCCACAACACAAAAGAATAAAATCACTCTTCAGAACTCATTGATGCATGATACAGACAAGCAATACTTTGATGTAAGACAGCCGTATGAGGATGGAATATGTAAGAAAAACAGGACGGCATGACATATTCACAGCTACGATGTGCAAACTAAGCAGAAGGATTTTCAAGAAAATAGAAGTAATGCAAACTAGACACCATATGAAAGATGCAACCAATATTACTCTGCCAAGTTAAAAGTGTCTTGTCATAAGTGGCAATTCGGAAAATTAGAAGCAGTACAACGTAGAAAACAATGCAAGATGCAACCACTATCAAACTGCCATGTTAAAAGTGTCCAATCATGAGTGACTAATGCGGGATACACAACTGCAGTACTTTAATGTAAGAACATGGTATGATAGATAGATGCAGTGTGTTCTAGACACAGAAAGCCAAGTCTTATGCACATGTATAACGTATAAACTCGGCAGGTGCAATTTAATCAAAATAGAAGAAATACAGGCTAGACAACATAGGCAACATGAAACCAATTATCACACTGTCAACTGAGAGCAACACTACAAAAAAATACACTTCCATGATGATACGTGTTTGTCACAGTATGTCGCGTTTTTTGTCATGCATGTACATCCATGACAAATTTATGACAGAATCAAGATAGTCATACATGTGCTGTCGTAGAAGTGTTCCATGACATTACCAAAATTATCATCACGGAAGTGTCCACTTCCATGATGATAAATCGCGCGTCACAGAAGTGCTTTCATCAAGGGTGACCGACATGTGGCATCCACCGTAACGGAACACTGTTAAGCTATCGGGTCGGGTTTTGGATCCGATAACCCGTTAACAGCCCCGACCAATGGGAATTTTCCATGTGTAAAATTCTTATTGGCCGGACGAAACACGTGTCAGCTCGTCAGTGGGTCAGATAGGCGCCTATGATATGTCGACACGTACCACGGCCCACCAGTGGCCCATTTAGCTTACAAAGCCGGCCCGTTTGACATGGTCAAAAGTTAACGTGCTGGACCATGAAAAGCCTGTTAACGGTCTCTTCGCAAATAGCCCATTTTACGGCCCGTTAGGCACTAAAGGAAATCGGCCCAACAACGTCATGTGGCCCGTCGAATATAACACCAGCCCATTTCACTTTTGGCCCATGTATAGCTCACGACGTCTTTCGGCCCATATGAGGCCTTCGTATCTTTCGGCCCTTTACAGGCCCACGGTGACTCTAGCCCATAATGAACAGTAATTTTCTTTGTACCCGTTAACGGCCTGTGATTTACATGGGCCGTTTCCATCCCGTGTTAGCTTTCGGCCTATTGACGGCCCATACGTTCTTGGGCTCCTTTTCGGCCCTCAATTACTTCCGGCCCGTTACTGGCCTGTTCCCCTAATGGGCCAAATTCGGCCCATGGCAAGAGTCGGCCCGTTACTAGCATCTTCCACAAATGGGCCAAATTCGGCCCATGGCAAGAGTCGGCCCATTACTATCCTGTTACCCTAATGGGCCACATTCGGCCCATGGCAAGAGTCGGTCCGTTTCTGGCCAGCCCGTCCTATATTCTGGCCCATTAACGACCCGTTATGCCTGTGACAGAATTAAGCTTTTGTAGTCCTACGACCTGTTAACGACCCGTTACCGTGCTGGGCCGATACCAATTACGCCCGATTACGGCCCATGTAGACCCATTTATCCGATGGCCCGAGGCCCATTTATCGACGACACGAGGCCCACCGATTACAGGCCCATTTATCGACGGCCCGTAGGAGACCCATGGATCCTACGACCCGTATATGGCCCATGGGTAGTCGCGGCCACTAGCAAACCAGGGAAAAAGAAGACTAGGAAATAAATAAGGCCCAAACTAACGCTAGGCTATTAAGGCGATTGCACAGATTACATCCACTCGGCATCAAAGATCGCCACCAGTGCAAATATAGGGAACACCCTACACTATACAAAAATGGCTTGCTGTTTTCTTCAGCCGGTGGCTGCACGTTAAGAATAAATTTTGTATCACACCAAAACAAATTACAACTATATAACAAAAGGAAGGTTGGCATAAAACTTAACAGTCTAGTAGATAAATGCACCACCGGAAGTTCAGAAGCTCGGTTCTTTTGACCTGATTGTTACATTTTCATGCTGTATTGTCCGATGGAACACCATAACCCTCGCCTTCATTTCCCCTAGGCTCCTGAACAACATAGCAAATGTCTGATAGTCTGGTTTCAAAACCATGCATATCTTGACGAGATTGAGCAATGTTTCTCCTTGTTTCACAAAGGGCCTCTATTAGGGAATGGACTTGTGTCTGGAGCGCAGATACAACATTGCTTTGAGCTTGCATATCTTGATCATGAGGCAGTTTGGACGATATTGCCTTAACAACCAACCCAGTATTACGCAGGAACGTGCTTTTCGCACTGTTAGTGGACAGGTACTGACCCACTGCAGCAAGAGCTGACATTGCGGTTATAGTTGCCTCGCCACCTTCAGAAGGTGGCGGTTCCACCATTTTTTCCATAGCTTGCTGAAAAGTTGAGGTTTTACATTAGTAGTACCAGAACAGAAGATATTAAGGAGGTAGCAAAACCAAACAAAATAGCTTTGGTCTATATACAGAACTTATTCTGGTGAACCCATGTAAAATATTAGTTGTATTTTATTGCAAAGTACATAATAAAACCAGGTTCCAAACATATGACCATGTACCATCGCTAATGTATTGTCTATTTCTTCACATTGTATTGAGGGCTAAGGATAAAGAGACGAAGTTTATAATACGATAAGCATAGTATGACATCATTCATATCACAAAACAACTGAGAATAGACAAACATGCAATTGTAACGTTGTGTGGGCAAGTCCAACACGGAACTAGATTACGGGTCAAGATCAAAGGAACATCACTCCTCCCTTTTAAACCTTGTAAGGTGCAATGATACGCTAAGAAAATTGTGTATAAAATTGAAAAGAGTAATAGACATTGGCTGCAAACCATGCAATTCAAGGCACAAGTCAGAGTAAGTAGTAGTTAAAAGGCATGAGGATTAAGGACTTACAATAGCGGCTTTGACTGGTGTAGTCATGCCCTTCTTCTTGCTGGTGTGACAGTCCTTGAAGATTTCCACAACATTTGGTTCAGGTACTTTTTGGTCCTTGCGGGCTTTCCTCTGCATTTCGAACAAGTCAATATAGATCTGATAATATGGTACAACGAAAAGAGTGAAACAACAGCTAATTACAAGAGCCTCGCAGTGTGCAATATAGCTACGAGATCCTGTCGTCTGTTGGAATTTCACTTTCGTACGGTTGGCCTTGTTCTTTGAACAGTTCACCTACAAGAAGATAGATTTGTGTGGCACATGCGTCAATAGGACTTCAACAAGTGATCTGATCACATATATATAATGTACCTGATACTTCGGATCAGACCAGTGTTTAACAAGGCCCCTCCAGTCTTCATCCGATATATTTTTCACTAGAGATGTTTGGGAAAGTTCACTGTTAGCCTTGCCTTCAAAGTGAGTTTTCCTCAAGTTGTACCGATACTATCATAGAGCAGACTTGAAAACATGGGTGCAAGCTTGTCTGGTTGCATCATCTTGGCTATCCAACTTGAACATCATCTGTTGAAAATTATGGGAGTCTCATTATCAACAACCTAGAAAGTATGGGACAGAGCAAGACGATATTACTAGTTTCCATACATAACCATACTTACAGATAAATGGTCGAGGTAGGTGTTGAACTGGGTTTCATCTTTGTCATTCCTGTACTGAATCCATGTTGGAAGGATACGTACATGACACCTAATGTCAACCGCTGCCTCTGATACTAACTTGGCTGACTCTGTAGCATCACGTGGCCATTTTAAACCTAGCTCAAAACGGATCTCCATTCTTCCTCCTCTAGATTTAGTTAACCTATCGAGCATTATCCCTGATGTTTGTTTCCTCCTGCGCCTAGGTGCTAGTCCAACAACAAACATAGGAAGTGTTAGTGTACATCAAACTGTGAGACTACATATAAATAAGCATGCAACTGTAACTTGACTCCAGCAACTACCTTCTTGCTGTTGAAGCTCACAAGGTTCATCTAATATTGCCAACTCGTCTTGTGTCAAGAGTGCTTGGGAAGTAGTGTCAGGTGGCAAGGGAGCTTGGGAACGTGCTGCTAGCTCAGTTGACGCACGAGTATGTCGTGCAACTGGTAGTACTATGGTAGGTGTTGCAAGAACTAGGGCTGTCTCTGCTTGTTTGGTGGCAACTATTTGTTTCTGTTTGGCTTTTTTTGCAGTTCGTGTAGCATGGGATGACGTGTTTGTAGAATTTTCCGCTGGACTTTCACCTTCTATTGCACCATCAGTACCAGCAGAATCTGCGGGATTCATCCGCTTCTCATTCCCTGCCATTCTCTATTTCTTCGTCTTTCTCTGTGCCATGTTAAGTCAAGCCAACAAGAAAAACGAATAAAATTTAGTTCTTCAGAACAAATTGATGCGTGATGCAGACGAATAAAATTTTGATGTTAGACAACCACATGATAGGAGGATGTAATATGTATGAAAAACAGGACGGAAGAGATAACCAGAAGTATGATGTGTAAACTAAGCAGAAGACATTTCACCAAATTAGAAGCAATGCAATGGAAGGTAGACACCATATGAAAGATGCTACAAATATTGCTCTGCCAAGTTAACAGTGTCTCAGCATAAATGGCGTTTAAACAAATGTGAAGCAGTACAAGAAATAAATCATATGCAAGATGCAAACAACATCACACTACCATGTTAAAGGTCTCTCGTCATTAGTGCCATTGCATATTCACATCATTGCATATTCACAGCTTATGATGTGTAAACTAAGGAGAAGGCATTTCAACAAATTAGAAGCAATGAAAGCCAGACACCATATGAAAGATGCAAATAATATCACTCTACCAAGTTAAAGCTGTCTCGTCATAAGTGCCATTTCAACAAATTAGTAGTACAAGCTAGAAAAGAATGTGAGATGTAACCTATATCACACTCCGAAGTCAAACGTGTCTTATGATATGTGATTGTTGCAGGTTACACAACAGTAGTAATTTGATGTAAGAACATGGTGTGATAGACAAATATTGTATGTTCTAGAAACAGGAACACGTGTCTTATTCAAGTATAATGTGTAAAGTAAGCAGATGGAATTCAACAAAATTAGAAGCAATACAAGCTAGACATCACACATAACATGCAACCACATATAACAGTGCCAAGTTAGAGGGAGCACCAGTGATGCCGCACTAGGGGAGACGTGCTCATCATAAACACAGCTTTGTTGAGTGTCTATGCTTGTGTTGTCTTGGAAATCATCTTGGGGGTGTGGAGGAGTAGAAACTGTAGAGGCCCTCCGTTTGGAAGGAGCACCTTTATCCGCTGCCTTGCTAACTTCCTTCCGCTTTATTGATTTTGAATTGTCAAGTGCCGACAAGAAAAAGCAATAAAATTCTCTCTTCAGAACTCATTCATGCATGATACTGACAATCACTACTTTGATGTAAGGCAAACACATGATACCAGGATGGAATATATACAAAAAACAGGACGGCATGGCATGTTCACAACTGTTTGTGTAAACTAAGCAGAAACCATTCCAGCAAATAAGAAGCAATGCAAGCTAGACACCACATGAAAGATGCAACCAATATGACTGCCAAGTTAAAAGCATCCCATCATAAATGGAATTTCAACAAATTAGAAGCAGCGCATGCTATAAATCATATGAAAGATGCAACTAATATCACACTGCATATACTAAAGGTGTCTCGTCATATTGATTGATGCGGGATACAAAAAAACCAATAGTTTTATGTAAGGACATGCTTAATAGACAGATGTACTATGTACTAAATACAGGAAGGCATGTCACATTAACAGGAATAATGTCACATTTACAGGAGTATAAGCTAAGTAGACTAGCACATGCAGTTTAACCAGATTGGAAGAATTACAATCTAGACACCATATGCAACATGCAACCACATATCACGCTGCCAAGTTAGAGCAAGCACCTGCAATGCTAGTGTAGGGGAATTGCTGTAATCAACTACAAAGCTACGTTCACTATCTTCATCTAGCATTTCTGTTTCTTGAGAATCATGTCGGGAGGCTGACGCTGCATTCTTTAAATGAGGAGTAGTCCCCTTGCCTGCCTGCCTCGTTGTGACGCCCGAATAATTAAGCTAGAGTAATCCCATGTTAATGGTGCCATGTCACCACTCTTACTATTACTAATCCCCCTTTGCATTGAAACACAGTTCAAATTCCAAATTCAAATTAAAGTCAAAATTTAAAATTCTCAAACATGCAAACTAAAATGTGCAAAGTGTGGCAAATATTGCACAACTAATTATGGCTGTGAACCAACATCTTTGCGACGTGGTTTAATGCCCTTAACTAATTAAAACAGGGGCTAAAAGCAATTATTAAATGCCTTTAATAATAAAACAAATACAAATCTATTTTATTGTAGTGTTAAACTTTTGTGGCAGTGGCCTAATTATTACTACTAATTTAGATGCTAAAAATTATGTTTTACAAAACTAAAATAAATAAATAAAATGAAACTAAAAGAAAAATAGAAATGTAATTAAAAAAATGACAAGAGATCCAAAAGGTTAAATAAATAAGAGAAGCCCCTGGGCCTCGGCCCAGCTCACCCAGCTGGCCCACCTAGCCCCCACCGGTCGCCTACTCCCATGTTCCCCTGGCGCGGTCGCAACAGGAGCGACGCCCCGCCGAACCACCTCGTCGGCGTCGGCGAGGGGATAAGGCAGACGCCCTCCCCCTCTCGGCCTCGTCAGCTCCACTCCCCCTGCGCAGATATTTTTCGCACGCCCCCTCTCTCCCTCGTCACTCCCTCGTGGTCCAGACCCACCTCGTCGTGCGCCTGCATCGCCGGCCATCTCGTCCTACCGCGGCCACCTTGCCCCCCCACCGCCTAGGACCGCGTCCGTCCGCTTCGTCGTCTTCCTCTACATCAACTGGTGCCACCCGTTGGAGCTCCTCACGCTGCAGCGCCGGATCGAAGCTTCTTCCTCCTCGGGTCGCCGACGAACCACGACGACGCCGGCCACCTCTGCTGCTCCTATGCCACTCGATGGGCCTCCTTGTGCCTGCTCGGTGAGCACCACCCCGTTCCCCCTTTCCCTCGCCGCCATAGTCGCCGTAGTCGCCGTAGCCCCGTTACCCGCGAGCTTCGGCTCCGCAGTCCGCCGTGGCCGGAGTTCTCCTCCCGCACGCGCTCGCACACTGTCCACCCCTGCGTCCACACTGTAGTACGCGCCCCGCCCACTGTTGCCTACTGCCGCTGCGTTGCTGCAGTCTGCTCTGTTCGTCGCCGGAGCCATGGCCGCGCTCCCCCCGTGCCACTGCTCGCGCCGCGGCAGCCCACGCCTCGCGTCCATCCCACCCTGCGCCCAGCATGCGCGGCCGTGTGCATGCTGCTTGCTTCGCTGTTCCCGTAGCCGCTGCCTACTATGCTACACGGCTACAGTAACATTCAGTTACTGTAGCAGTAGCTAGCTTTTGTATTTCTACAATGACTAGCCTTTTAAACTGCCACTAAACAGCGATAAGACAAGTCCTAATATGGGTAAAAATTATATGAACGGAAAGTAGATGTAGCAAGCCTCATTTTGTTTCATTAGACCTGCTTCAGATAATGCATGGATTAAATCCTACAAAAATCACAAAATGCTATATTGTGTTAAAAGGAATAGAGTTTCTCCCTAGCATTGTGTGTGTGCGCCGTGTGTGGTCGGTTGTGTGCCTCTGGCCGGCCCTGTGTGCTTGTGTGATGTGTGTGTATGTGCAGCGTGTGTGTGGCCGGCTGCGTCTCTGGATGTGACTGACCCTATTTAGGTTAGTAGCTAATGAGTAGTTAGACTAATTAGTACTTTGGATAATTGCTAGCCTATGACATGTGGCCCCCTATGTTAATTTAACCCCTCCATTTTAGTTTATCCATCAATTAAATTATGTCTCAATGACATGTGGGCCACATCCTCCCTTTTGACTAGTCAAATTGACTTGGTCAAATTCGGATTAGATTAAATAAAAATATTCCAGAAAATCATAGAAAATACTATAAACTTTGAAAAATCATATAAAATAAACCGTATTTCAGATGGAAATACTTTATACATGAAAGTTGCTCAGAACAATGAGACGAATCCGGATACGTAGCCCGTTCGTCCGCCACACATCCCTAGCATAGCAAACACGCAACTTTCCCCCTCCGGTTCATCTGGCCGAAAGCGCGAAACTCCGAGAATACTTTCCCGGATATTTCCCCCCTTCGTCGGTATCACTTACTACCGCGTTAGGGCATACCTAGCACGGCGTATTGCCTCATTATGTTTTGTGATGCTTTGTTTGCTCCGTATTTACTGTTTCTTCCCCCTCTTCTTCTTCGGTAGACCCCGAGACCGGCGCTGATGCCACCGAGTACGACTACGTCACCGACGACCCTTCTCCCTGTACAACAGAGCTTCCAGGCAAGCCCCCCCCCCTTGATCACCAGATATCGCCTATTCTCCTCTATACTGCTTGCATTAGAGTAGTGTAGCATGTTACTGCTTTCCGTAAATCCTATTCTGATGCATAGCCTGTCATTGTTGCTACAGTCATTGATACCTTACCCGCAATCCTAAATGCTTAGTATAGGATGCTAGTTTATCATCATTGGCCCTACATTCTTGTCAGTCTGCCTTGCTATACTATTGGGCCGTGATCACTCGGGAGGTGATCACGGGTATATATTATACATGCATACATACTATACAGATGGTGACTAAAGTCGGGTCAGCTCGAAGAGTACCCGCGAGTGATTCACGGATTGGGGGCTGAAAGGACCTTTGTGCCGACGGCCCTCTGTGTGGATCTTTGTGGCGGAGCGACAGGGCAGGTTGAGACCACCTAGGAGACAGGTGGGCCTGGCCCTGGTCTGCGTCCGCGGTTGCTTCATAATAACACGCTTAACGAGATCTTGGTATTTGATCTGAGTCTGGCCATTTGGTCTATATGCACTAACCATCTACGCGGGAGTAGTAATGGGTATCCCGGCGTCGTGGTATCAGTCGAAGCCTTCTTGACGTCAGCGACGGAGCGGCGCGCGCCGGATTGGACCGCGTAACGTGACTTCCTTTGTAATGGAGGTTGCTAGGTCTGCTTCCGGCCGCCCTCTTAACATGCAGGTGCGCAATGGGCGATGGGCCCAGACCCCTGCGCGCATAGGATTTAGACCGGCAGGCTGACCTCTCTGTTGTGCCTAGGTGGGGCTGCGATGTGTTGATCTTCCGAGGCTGGGCATGACCCATGAAAGTGTGTCCGGCCAGATGGGATCGAGCGTGTTGGGTTATGTCACATCCCTAGTTCTGGCCTGTCCTATGCCTGCTTCCATCTGAGCATCATGTTTAAATTTTGAAACCTGAACTGAGGAATTTTAGAAGCCTCAAAAACTTAAATAAAAAAAGGGCAAAAACCCTAAAAATCTCATTCATTGCTCCAAAATGCTCTTCTTAAATGCTTGATAATTTTTGGTAAGGGTTCTGGTCCCAACCAAAATATTGAACATTTTTAAGGAATTATTTTTGGGACTTTGGATTTAATTCATTAGCTATTTGAATTTGAATTACATTCATATAATTATAATATAATTTCAAATACCCCTGATATATTTTATAAGCTTTTGGAAAAGTCCATCTAGCAATATAAAATATTCAGAGGAGTTTTTGGCATTGTTTGAATTATTTTAAATTCAAAACAGTGGCAAAATAAATTAAATAAAACAAAACAGAAGGAAAAAATAAAACAGAGCAGAAAACCTACCTGGGCCACTTACCCGCAGCCTACCTGGCGCCACCAACCGGCCCAGCCGGCCCAGCCCACCTCCTCCCCCTTGTCCTCTTCCTCCTCTGCCAGGAGGACGAACAGAGGCGAGGCGTGACGCGCGCCCGAGAGGCCTCGGCCACCTCCTGCTTCCCGGCCACCTCCTGCTTCCCCGGCCTCCCTAGCAACGCCACGACGAGGCCTCGTGTCCCCTCGCTCCTCTTCCTCCCCCGCTGCATCCCCTCTCTCCTCTGTTCCCTCTCTCTCGCCCGGACCGAACGGAGCCGCCGCCACCGACGAGCTCCCTCGCGGCCACCGCCACCCCCTCTCCTCCCCGACGCGCTCCTGAGCTCCGCAGTGCCTCCCTCG
This sequence comes from Triticum dicoccoides, assembly GCF_002162155.2. NCBI lineage: Eukaryota > Viridiplantae > Streptophyta > Magnoliopsida > Poales > Poaceae > Triticum > Triticum dicoccoides. The sequence goes on along the minus strand of NC_041383.1, from coordinate 666,730,179 downwards.
ACCTCCCCGTCGGCTCACGCGACCGGAGAAGCCCCGAAGCATCGTCCCGACGTTTTCCCCCTCCTCGGCCACCGAGGACCGCCGCTGTCGATTCGCCGCCTCCGACGCCTACCCGAGCTCCCCGAGGCCACCGTCCCAACCCCTGTGAGCTCCTCTATGTTTCCCCTCTGACCCCCTGCTCGTTCTCGTGCCGTAGCTGCCGTCCCCGCAAGCACCAAGCTCCGGCCATCGCCATGGCCAGCGAACCTCGCGCCCCGGAGCTCTTCCGCTCGCTCCAGTAGCTCCCGCGTGCTCTCCAGGTTTCCAGGGTCCCGACGCGCTCCTCTGCTCTCCGGCTAACGCGCTGCAGCCACCGCGTCGTGCTGGCCCGAGCTCCGGCCGCGGCCTCGCTCGCCGTAGTTGCTTCTACCGGCCACCCCAGCCGCGGCCACAACCACCGCTGGATGCGCCGCGTCGCGGACGTTCCAATGAGCCAAACCGCGCGCCAAAACATCGCCCCTAGCTCGAATCCGAGCCGCGCCGCCGTGCGGAATGGTCGCCGCCGGCGATACTCCGGCGACTGCCGACGTGGCACGCTTAATTAGCGCTAATGACGCCCTAACCAACCCCCTAGGCCACTGACTGTGGGCCCCACCCCTGGTCAAACCTCAGTTAGCGCTGGGTTTGACCGGGATTAGCTCCTGTGTCGCTGACGTGTGGGCCCCACACGTCAGGTTTGACCCGAGCCAGCCCAGTTGACCCTGCTGACGTCACTGTGACGTGGGGCTGACGCAATAAGTATTTTCTGGATTTAATATTATTCAGGAAATTCCAGAAAATGCCTAAAACTTCAATAAATCATAGAAAATTAACCGTAACTCCAAATTAAATAAATTATATATGAAAAATTATCAGAAAAATTCAAGGAATCCATCTGTACCATTTTCATGCATGTTAGAACAACTTATAGCTGCTGTATAGCACAAATCAATTAAATGGCATTTGAATAATCACATATGGAGTTTGAATTTGAATCTTGTATTCAAACCAACTTCATTTAATCTGGTTTTAGATGCATTAGCCCAAAACACATTCATTTTGCCATGTCATGATCATGCATCATATTGTGCATTGCATTGATTGTGTTCCCTTCTGTGTTGCCGATATTTGTCCCCTCTCGATAGACGTGATACCGATGATGTGATCGTTGACACTGATGAAGACTCAATGTTATCTTCAGAAGTGCCAGGCAAGCAAAACCCCCTTGTTCATTCCGATAAAATCCCACTCTCTCGCTCCTGCTCTCTTTTACTGCATTAGGACAACAACGATATACTTGTTACTTGCTGCGGTAGCTGAACCCCTTTATCCTCTGCATGACCTGTCATTGCCACAGTAAATAGATGAAACCCACTAGCATGAGTAGGAGTTGTTTGAGCCCTGTTGTGCCTACTCATTCATGCTTGTTTGTCATGCCTGCTACTGCTTAGAGTTGTGTCAGGTCTGATTCATCGGGGATGAATCAGAGGCGTGTGAACATGTCCCAATGTGTGTGAGCTAAGTGTGTGAACACGATTTGGTAAAGGTAGCGGTGAGAGGCCATGTAGGAGTACATGGTGGGTTGTCTCATTGCAGCCGTCCTCAGGAACTGAGTTCTGTGTTTGTGATCCATGACCAGCTACTACCACACATTGGAATGCTTAAGTGCCCCTCTCGACTTATTAATCAACATGATCTCTGTCCAGGAGTTGCAACTAGTTTCTGGTGTTTGTAGGTAGTGTTAGTAGTCTACCAAGTGGCACCCGGTACAGGTGGGCTTGGGACAGACTAGGCACAGTGGCCCGGTGTACCAAGTGGCACCCGGTTGGTGGGCTTGGGAACCCTGCACGCATCGTTTGGGGCCGTAAGCGACACCCCGGCCGGATCTCCTTGCGGATGGAACCCGAATAGGCGATAAACCTGGACTAGAGACTTGTTCGGTTAGTCAGGTCGTGGCCGACTCCCTCGCCCGGCTTCCGCTTGAAGGTTGCCGAGGTACATGACGTGTACAGGGCGATAAGTGGCGAAAGCGTGTGTGAAGAAGTACACCCCTGCAGGGTTAACATCATCTATTCGAATAGCCGGATTCCTCGGATATGGAAACTTGGACCCCTTGCATAGTTCATAGACAAGTGAAAGTGGATACTCTAAAATGCGCAAGATAAGCGTGAGTGCTATGGATGGCGTTCTCGTAGGGAGACGGGAGCGGATCCATGGTGGTGTATTGATATGGTGAATATGTGGACTCGTGTGCGCCACCTCAAAAGAGTCACTTGCAGTCGTAGTTTAGGATAGCCACCGAGTCAAAGCTGGCTTGCTGCAGTTAAACCCCACCATCCCCTTTGTTGATAATGATGCATATGTAGTTAGTTCTGATGTAAGTCTTGCTGGGTACATTTGTACTCACGTTTGCCTATTTTATGTTTTTGCAGAGAGACTTCGGTCTCACTAGTAGTTCCACGTGGACTTCGACGTTTAGCTTGTTACCTCAGCTACGGTCTTGTGCCCTCGACAGGATCTGGTAGACAGTCAGGCTTCTCAGCCTTTTTTTCATTTATAGTTGTCTGTACTCAGACATGATAGCTTCCGCATGTGCTTTGACTTGTATGCTCTGATTGTTGGGTCATGAGACTCATGTTTGTATATCTCGCTCCTCGGAGCCTATTGAATAATTACTTGAGTTGTAGAGTCATGTTGTGATGCCATGTTGTATCTGCACATATCGAGCATATTGTGTGTATGTTGTTGAAATGCTTGGTATGTGTGGGATCTGACTATCTAGTTGTTTATCCTTAGTAGCCTCTCTTACCGGGAAATGTCTCCTAGTGTTTCCACTGAGCCATGGTAGCTTGCTACTGCTCCGGAACACTTAGGCTGGCCGGCATGTGTCCTTCTTCGTTCCTGTGTCTGTCCCTTCGGGGAAATGTCACGCGATGAATACCGGAGTCCTGTTAGCCCGCTACAGCCCGGTTCACCGGAGTCCTGCTAGCCCAGTGCTACAGCCTGGATTCACTCGCTGATGACCGACACGTTCGATGTTGGGTCATGGATGCCTGTCCCTGTAAGTTTGTGCCACTTTGGATTTACGACTAGCCATGTCAGCCCGGGCTCCTTACCATATGGATGCTAGCGACACTATCATATATGTGTGCCAAAAGACGCAAACGGTCCCGGGCAAAGGTAAGGCGACACCCGTGGGAATACCGTGCGTGAGGCCGCAAAGTGATATGGGGTGTTACATGCTAGATCGATGTGGCATTGAGTCGGGGTCCTGACAGCGTTGGTATCAGAGCTTGACTGCCTGTAGGATTATCAAGCCAAACTGGTCGAAGTTGAGTCTAGAAATTCTTTAGTTATATAAGGGAATTGATTGTGGGATGGAACGTAAGGCTCTTTTTACTCCTTATACCTTATGCCCTTCTGACCTGAGTCATCTTATCTTTCCTACGGGGATTAAGAACTAGGCTATCTCTTCTTTCTATCAGGATCACGTGTTTCTAATCCGTAGACTTATAAGATGGTTCGATTTAAGCTTGAGTTCAGTTCCTACTACTTCTGTATGTTAACTGTTGATCTCGAGACCTTGATATTGTGCTTCTGAGTGGTTATGCCACCATTTATGTGAATGTCTCAAATCTTTTCTGAGCATTTACAACCGTTATGCTGTCCGAGTCATCCCAGGTTTCTAAATAGTTTGAAGCAATTTGCAAATTCTTTCCTCCCGTTTCGATGTTCCCATGGGCCAGATTAACCACACTAATCAGTGAGTTGAGGTACTCCGTTACCTTGACATATATGTTGGAGATATTATTATGACCCTAGGTGTCTTAGGGGATCATCTAGTAATTTAGCCATGATTTGTATCCCCAGTGTGATGATTCTGGCCATTATTTTTGAAAGCATCCCGTGATGCTACTTAGTAGTAGGTATTCTATTTCTGGGTTTTGAACCCGAGATTCACTCTACCTACTTCATGTTGATAGTAATTGCTAGTGCCTTTAGGATATTAGTAACCTTTGCGATAGTCCTTGAAGTCCGTGGTATCTTCTTCTTCCAAATACCATGAACTACTTATGGCAGAAGTTCCTCGTTGAACTGAAATATCACAACAGGATTACTTTTGATGAGTTCTCCATTATATATTGTGGCTCTGCCAGTTCTACCTTTCTGCATGGGTTATCCGGAAGAAACATGTTGAACTTGGTTCAACATGCTAAACCATGCATCCACAACTCAGAAAATTATATGTTCCTTTGAGTTGTCCCTCTTTAGTTGTCTACTGACCTTCGTCTATCAATTGATAGTCAAGGGTATGCATACCTTCGTTTATCGATGCCTATTACCCTTGTGGTCCGTCAAGCCATTCTGTCCTGAATGACTTGGAGAAACAAACTCCAGTACCTCATCCATATCTAGGATTGGGTCAAAGTAGTTGTATTCCGCAGATCAAATGCCAATTCAGCTTTTGGTTCTGTTCTACCTTGGAGTATTACCCCCTTTATGTCAGAATTGTCATGAGAACTGCACCAACTCTCATGAATTTTGACGTAGTGATACTTCTCACCATCATTAGTCATACCTCGGCCCTCGTGTTGATGCAACCGGAATACCGACAAATGAATTGTGATGTGTGAAATCAATACTCCCAGCAACCTCGTTGCTTGGTAGTTAAATGGACAATAACCTCATTCTTAACGTGTTGGTTCTTGAATCATCATTCTAAGATTGATCGTGCTACCTTGTCCATCTTCCTGGTGCACATTTCGATTGATGAGTTAGGATTTTGTCAAGTCCTCGCTCATTTGATCATATCGTCTTGCCCTGAAAGGCGAGGTTGTTCTCGAGCTTATTAACATACCGGTGGTTCGTGACTTTCCAAATATCTTCTCGGAAGTATTACCAGGTTGTTCCCTGACTGTTATGTTGAGCTCGTGATCAAGTTGGTTTATCCTGTAAACCACCCTTTCTCCAAGAATCCGTGTTGGATACCCCTGAGCTAGTTGGTTAAGCTAGACAACAACCTTGAGAGTTGGAAGATAAGAGCTTGCCTAACTTAGTTCGTTCCAAAGGGATATTCTTGTGTAGTGTGTGTTGAAGAAAGATGATATCTTCATCGATTGGTCCTTGTGATCAGTTGCTGGACCTATTGTCTTATCAATCCTTTGATTTGAGTGTGGGCTATCGTCAAATCAAATCAGTACCAACGATGCTCGTAATGTTGTCTTATTCGTGGTTGATCCCTCGAGCATACACCATTACATCTTTGGTCTGACCAATGCTATCACCGTGTTCACTTAACTATGGAATTCCTTTTAAAAGGAAACCCAGATGAATTGTTGTTGAGCCCATTGACAACATCCTTGCCTTCTCCATAATTTTGCTGAGCATTAAGCTAGTGTTGGAAACTTTTGAAAGCATTTTTTCATGCTAGCTCATGAAGCATATGTTCGGATGTAAGGAGAGACTTCCTCTAGTTCATGTGCATTGGATGCAAGTTGCCGCCGTGGACTCGAGAAAGTCAATGTTGTTTCCTTTGGAATCATCCCAAATCAGTCATGCATACGTGCGAAGTATTCTGTGGTTCGGAGACTTGCAACCTCCATTCCATATGTATATCCTAGCACACCAAGCCACTGATTGATTTGTTCACGGAAAAGGAGTTGATGTGCTAATCCTAGGTCATGCACAAGACTTCAATATCCTCGATTATGATTCCCCACCTGAACTCGGTAGTGTTTTATTGTAAGACTACCATGTGATAATGTTTGTCTAGGACAGCGTGTTCACATGTTTTAGCAGAACCAGCTCATGTTTTGGAGCTTGCTATCGCAGTTCGTCCCTCGAGAATCTCGCAACATCATCTCGTCGATTTGTGTTGCAAACTTTCATTTTTCTTCCTAGACTCGATGAGTCTGGAATATCCTGACACCAACCAGATCTGAATCTCAGGCAGATATGATGGGTTGGAACATTTCCCAAGAATTATAATATTGGTCTCTCAATAACCGGCAAGGTGGATGTCGTGGCCAACACACCCATCCGGTAGACCTATTATTATAGTATCTTGCTTGAGGAAGTTAGCCACCTCCCCATAAGGATTTCGTAGGATTTACCTCCGTAGTTATTCCTTATGGATTCTTGTGCTCCCGAAGTCCGACCTTTTACTTGATGTTCTAGATATCAAACCATAATTATCTATGGATTACACTAGCACATCAAGGAGAACATTAGAAGCGGAGTGCTAAATGTCTCTCGGTCGATCATCCAGATTTTATTTCCTTGGACCCGCCAAGGGTGAAATCTAAGAAAGTGTTATCTTCCTTTGCATCTACATCTTCCACCGGTATTCATCAGGGTAGTAAGTTGTGTGGCCAGGACCCTTGACACGGATGTTGGTAAAACCTTGATGATTGTGGAAATGCTCAAGTTCTTGAGAGCACGCACAAGCGCTACGTGTTATCCTCGGCACTAGCTGGGTTTGCTCTCAGTTTCCTCGGAAATGCTATGACCTATTCAAACAGTGAATTCACTCTCTGTTGTTGGGTTCCTCCCCAGTTACCATAATCATTCCCAGCATTTGCATTTTGTTCCTAGCTTGCACCGCCAATGTGCCATTCTACCATGGGTCTCTTCCATCTCCGGTGATAAGCAAATTCATCCATTACGTTGTCTTCAACAAGGTAATCCACATCATCCAAGTCCGAGTATGCCATTCTACCGACCCCCGCCAATCGATTGCTGTGATTTGCCTTCGGCTGATATAGAGAGTTTCAATGATCTCGGTATCAAAGGTAATTCTTTTTGCCACTTAAGATAATAATCTACGAATCACCCTTCTCCAGGATGTTTCGTCGTGGTATCATGGCAATTCAACTCCTCGCTACGTTGACAACCGATCGCCACATTCTTAAGTCTGGAATTGTTGTCTACCTAGTGAACCTCGTCACCTGCTCCACTCCATCCTTCTAGAGGTATGCTTCGTCTCTCAGCTCGAGAGATGTTGCTATGTCACATTCCGGGAGTTAATCCTGAGTTGTTCGACCTTCGAGAAGACCGATCCTTCCAGAGTTTTCCTTTCCTCTTCTTGTCATGATTAGCTGGAGTTCTCAGAGCAAGACGACAAGACAAAGATGGTGTTCAAATCAACGTTCATTTGAAGTGCAACCTGGATCATGAAGATTGTACTAGTTTGCGTTTTCCCTTCGTCTTACCCTACCCTTGAATCTCGGGTCGAGATTCTTGTTTAGTGGGGGTGAGTTGTCACATCCCTAGTTCTGGCCTGTCCTATGCCTGCTTCCATCTGAGCATCATGTTTAAATTTTGAAACCTGAACTGAGGAATTTTGGAAGCCTAAAAAACTTAAATAAAAAAAGGGCAAAAACCCTAAAAATCTCATTCATTGCTCCAAAATGCTCTTCTTAAATGCTTGATAATTTTTGGTAAGGGTTCTGGTCCCAACCAAAATATTGAACATTTTTAAGGAATTATTTTTGGGACTTTGGATTTAATTCATTAGCTATTTGAATTTGAATTATATTCATATAATTAGAATATAATTTCAAATACCCCTGATATATTTTATAAGCTTTTGGAAAAGTCCATCTAGCAATATAAAATATTCAGAGGAGTTTTTGGCATTGTTTGAATTATTTTAAATTCAAAACAGTGGCAAAATAAATTAAATAAAACAAAACAGAAGGAAAAAATAAAACAGAGCAGAAAACCTACCTGGGCCACTTACCCGCAGCCTACCTGGCGCCACCAACCGGCCCAGCCGGCCCAGCCCACCTCCTCCCCCTTGTCCTCTTCCTCCTCTGCCAGGAGGACGAACAAAGGCGAGGCGTGGCGCGCGCCCGAGAGGCCTCGGCCACCTCCTGCTTCCCGGCCACCTCTTGCTTCCCCGGCCTCCCTAGCAACGCCACGACGAGGCCTCGTGTCCCCTCGCTCCTCTTCCTCCCCCGCTGCATCCCCTCTCTCCTCTGTTCCCTCTCTCTCGCCCGGACCGAACGGAGCCGCCGCCACCGACGAGCTCCCTCGCGGCCACTGCCACCCCCTCTCCTCCCCGACGCGCTCCTGAGCTCCGCAGTGCCTCCCTCGACCTCCCCGTCGGCTCACGCGACCGGAGAAGCCCCGAAGCGCCGTCCCGATGTTTTCCCCCTCCTCGGCCACCGAGGACCGCCGCTGTCGATTCGCCGCCTCCGACGCCTCCCCGAGCTCCCCGAGGCCACCGTCGCAACCCCTGTGAGCTCCTCTATGTTTCCCCTCTGAACCCCTGCTCGTTCTCGTGCCGTAGCTGCCGTCCCCGCAAGCACCGAGCTCCGGCCATCGCCATGGCCGGCGAACCTCGCGCCCCGGAGCTCTTCCGCTTGCTCCAGTAGCTCCCGCGTGCTCTCCAGGTTCCCAGGGTCCCGACGCGCTCCTCTGCTCTCCGGCTAACGCGCTGCAGCCACCGCGTCGTGCTGGCCCGAGCTCCGGCCGCCGCCTCGCTCGCCGTAGTTGCTGCTACCGGCCACCCCAGCCGCGGCCACAGCCACCACTGGATGCGCCGCGTCGCGGACGTCCCAATGAGCCAAACCGCGCGCCAAAACATCGCCCCTAGCTCGAATCCGAGCCGCGCCGCCGTGCGGAATGGTCGCCGCCGGCGATACTCCGGCGACTGCCGACGTGGCACGCTTAATTAGCGCTAATGACGCCCTAACCAACCCCCTAGGCCACTGACTGTGGGCCCCACCCCTGGTCAAACCTCAGTTAGCGCTGGGTTTGACCGGGATTAGCTCCTGTGTCACTGACGTGTGGGCCCCACACGTCAGGTTTGACCCGAGCCAGCCCAGTTGACCCTGCTGACGTCACTGTGACGTGGGGCTGACGCAATAAGTATTTCTGGATTTAATATTATTCAGGAAATTCCAGAAAATGCCTAAAACTTCAATAAATCATAGAAAATTAACCGTAACTCCAAATTAAATAAATTATATATGAAAAATTATCAGAAAAATTCAAGGAATCCATCTGTACCATTTTCATGCATGTTAGAACAACTTATAGCTGCTGTATAGCACAAATCAATTAAATGGCATTTGAATAATCACATATGGAGTTTGAATTTGAATCTTGTATTCAAACCAACTTCATTTAATCTGGTTTTAGATGCATTAGCCCAAAACACATTCATTTTGCCATGTCATGATCATGCATCATATTGTGCATTGCATTGATTGTGTTCCCTTCTGTGTTGCCGGTATTTGTCCCCTCTCGATAGACGTGATACCGATGATGTGATCATTGACACTGATGAAGACTCAATGTTATCTTCAGAAGTGCCAGGCAAGCAAAACCCCCTTGTTCATTCCGATAAAATCCCACTCTCTCGCTCCTGCTCTCTTTTACTGCATTAGGACAACAACGATATACTTGTTACTTGCTGCGGTAGCTGAACCCCTTTATCCTCTGCATGACCTGTCATTGCCACAGTAAATAGATGAAACCCACTAGCATGAGTAGGAGTTGTTTGAGCCCTGTTGTGCCTACTCATTCATGCTTGTTTGTCATGCCTGCTACTGCTTAGAGTTGTGTCAGGTCTGATTCATCGGGGATGAATCAGAGGCGTGTGAACATGTCCCAATGTGTGTGAGCTAAGTGTGTGAACACGATTTGGTAAAGGTAGCGGTGAGAGGCCATGTAGGAGTACATGGTGGGTTGTCTCATTGCAGCCGTCCTCAGGAACTGAGTTCTGTGTTTGTGATCCATGACCAGCTACTACCACACATTGGAATGCTTAAGTGCCCCTATCGACTTATTAATCAACATGATCTCTGTCCAGGAGTTGCAACTAGTTTCTGGTGTTTGTAGGTAGTGTTAGTAGTCTACCAAGTGGCACCCGGTACAGGTGGGCTTGGGACAGACTAGGCACAGTGGCCCGGTGTACCAAGTGGCACCCGGTTGGTGGGCTTGGGAACCCTGCACACATCGTTTGGGGCCGTAAGCGCACCCCGGCCGGATCTCCTTGCGGATGGAACCCGAATAGGCGATAAACCTGGACTAGAGACTTGTTCGGTTAGTCAGGTCATGGCCGACTCCCTCGCCCGGATTCCGCTTGAAGGTTGCCGAGGTACATGACGTGTACAGGGCGATAAGTGGCGAAAGCGTGTGTGAAGAAGTACACCCCTGCAGGGTTAACATCATCTATTCGAATAGCCGGATTCCTCGGATATGGAAACTTGGACCCCTTGCATAGTTCATAGACAAGTGAAAGTGGATACTCTAAAATGCGCAAGATAAGCGTGAGTGCTATGGATGGCGTTCTCGTAGGGAGACGGGAGCAGATCCATAGTGGTGTATTGATATGGTGAATATGTGGACTCGTGTGCGCCACTTCAAAAGAGTCGCTTGCGGTCGTAGTTTAGGATAGCCACCGAGTCAAAGCTGGCTTGCTGCAGTTAAACCCCACCATCCCCTTTGTTGATAATGATGCATATGTAGTTAGTTCTGATGTAAGTCTTGCTGGGTACATTTGTACTCACGTTTGCCTATTTTATGTTTTTGCAGAGAGACTTCGGTCTCACTAGTAGTTCCACGTGGACTTCGACGTTTAGCTTGTTACCTCAGCTACGGTCTTGTGCCCTCGACAGGATCTGATAGACAGTCAGGCTTCTCAGCCTTTTTTTTCATTTATAGTTGTCTGTACTCAGACATGATAGCTTCCGCATGTGCTTTGACTTGTATGCTCTGATTGTTGGGTCATGAGACTCATGTTTGTATATCTCGCTCCTCGTAGCCTATTGAATAATTACTTGAGTTGTAGAGTCATGTTGTGATGCCATGTTGTATCTGCACATATCGAGCATATTGTGTGTATGTTGTTGAAATGCTTGGTATGTGTGGGATCTGACTATCTAGTTGTTTATCCTTAGTAGCCTCTCTTACCGGGAAATGTCTCCTAGTGTTTCCACTGAGCCATGGTAGCTTGCTACTGCTCCGGAACACTTAGGCTGGCCGGCATGTGTCCTTCTTCGTTCCTGTGTCTGTCCCTTCGGGGAAATGTCACGCGATGAATACCGGAGTCCTGTTAGCCCGCTACAGCCCGGTTCACCGGAGTCCTGCTAGCCCAGTGCTACAGCCTGGATTCACTCGCTGATGACCGACACGTTCGATGTTGGGTCATGGATGCCTGTCCCTGTAAGTTTGTGCCACTTTGGGTTTACGACTAGCCATGTTAGCCCGGGCTCCTTACCATATGGATGCTAGCGACACTATCATATACGTGTGCCAAAAGACGCAAACGGTCCCGGGCAAAGGTAAGGCGACACCCGTGGGAATACCGTGCGTGAGGCCGCAAAGTGATATGGGGTGTTACATGCTAGATCGATGTGGCATTGAGTCGGGGTCCTGACAGGTTATGTGGTGCACCCCTGCAGGGAAGTTAATCTATTCGAATAGCCGTGATCTTCGGTAACAGGACGACTTGGAGTTGTACCTTGACCTTATGACAACTAGAACCGGATACTTAATAAAACACACCCTTCCCAGTTCCACAGACAACCCGGTGATCGCTTTTCCACAGGGCGACGAGGGGAGGATCGCCGGGTAGGATTATGCTATGCGATGCTACTGGAGATGCTACTTGGAGATGCTACTTGGAGGACTTCAATCTACTCTCTTCTACATGCTGCAAGACGGAGGCTGCCAGAAGCGTAGTCTTCGATAGGACTAGCTATCCCCCTCTTATTCTGGCATTCTGCAGTTCAGTCCACCGATATGGCCCTTTACAAATATACCCATGCATATGTAGTGTAGCTCCTTGCTTGCGAGTGCTTTGGATGAGTACTCACGGTTGCTTTCCTCCCTCTTTTCCCCTTTCCCTTCTACCTGGTTGTTGCAACCAGATGCTGGAGCCCAGGAGCCAGACGCCACCGTCGACGACGACTCCTACTACACTGGAGGTGCCTACTACTACGTGCAGGCCGATGGCGACGACCAGGAGTAGTTTAGGAGGATCCCAGGCAGGAGGCCTGCGCCTCTTTCGATCTGTATCCCAGTTTGTGCTAGCCTTCTTAAGGCAAACTTGTTTAACTTATGCCTGTACTCAGATATTGTTGCTTCCGCTGACTCGTCTATGATCGAGCACTTGTATTCCAGCCCTCGAGGCCCCTGGCTTGTATTATGATGCTTGTATGACTTATTTATGTTTTAGAGTTGTGTTGTGATATCTTCCCGTGAGTCCCTGATCTTGATCGTACACATTTGCGTGCATGGTTAGTGTATGATTGAATCGGGGGCGTCACACTCGTCATAAGTGATCGATGAGGGATCCACAAGAACATTAGTTTGATGTAAGAACATGGTTAATACACAGATGTACTAGTATGTACCAAAAACAGAAAGGCATGTCATATTCAAAGGTATAATGTGTAAGCTAAGCAGATGCAGTTGAACCAAATTGGAAGCAATACAAGCTAGACATCCGGCTGGAGTGGTGAACGATCATCTAGGACCTGAGAGCCTGGTGGGAGGCGAGCTACTTCGCCACCATCGCGGCTTTTTAGTTGGCTTCCAGTTGATGCATGTCTTTGCTGGGCTTGTCACTGGCTCGGCCAGTGCCCTGACTAGCTATTTGTCTTCTGGTGCTCACGGGATGGTGGTTCATGTAAAAAATATCTTTCCTTATCTTAATAAAGACCGACTTCGGCCTTTCGAATACAAGCTAGACACCAACATGCAACCACATATGACACAAAGAAGTTAAAGCAAGCACCTGGGATGGGGGTTCATTGTGAGCGAGGTCATCAACTACAGAGCTACGTTTACCGTCTCCATCTGCTAACACTGCACCCTTTATAGCGTTGTAACGTGTCTTGCCTACCCGTATACCAAGCTGGAGCGACTTCTCTCTTTTCTTTGCTGCTTCTCTTTCGACAGGAGAGTCTGAAATACCCTTGCATAAAAAACACAATACTGAGAGTATGGGTGAAGTGTGTGCAGAACTAGTGCACTGTAAAAGTAGCAGATAGCAGGTGGCTTAAAAATACATGACAGGAGACATATGATAGCTCTACAACATTGCATGGCAAACAAAATTAGATTCTACTTCGTATGATTTTGTAATATATGAGCACAGGAAATGCAGGTACTCCTCCAGCACACCACCACATGTGGTCATATCTAAGATAACAGTCGACTGAAAATAAATAGGTCAGTCGATTTTTTTAATGAACCGTCCGATCTATAAGGAACGGACAGATGGCCTTCGTCTACCTCCCGCGAGTCACTGTTGACGATCTTTCACGAACCGCCAGCGACCACAGGCCCAGACCTGTGCCTCCGCCTCCCCGCCCTCCCATCGACCTCACACCACCGCCATGCTTGGCAGCGCCCCCAAACCATCCGTTTAATCCCGGCCGACCTCCAGATCGAGCGACAATATCTCTAGGCCGCAGACGCCCCTAAGATAAACACCAAGGCGCTGCTTCCCCGGTGTAATATTCGTACTAGCGACTGTTACGCCGGGGAATGCTTCCGTTAATTGGGAATCAATTGGCCAGAAATTGAAATTCAGAGGGGCGACGGACCTCTAGCTAAGGTAAAATAGTACATGAGTAGAAACCTTGTGCATCGCGAGTTACTAGGAACATCTAGTATCAAGAAGAAGCGGTCAACTAGTGTCTTCTGTGGGATGAATACCGTGCAAGCAGAGACGTAAGATTTGCACGAATAAGGGAAGAGGAGTACCTTCTTCGGTTGCCGGTGTGGTCACCTCCACATGTCGCACCAATCTTCTTGTTTTTACCGGGGAAACCGATGTTCTGGAGGGTGCAGGCTTGGACGAACCCATGGCCAAATTGTTGACTGTGTTGCCATGGCTGTATGTCAGCGGAGGGGAAGCAGATCCGAGGCGGCGAAGGACGGCGTAGCAGGAACAACTCCGGTGCGGTGGAGGGTGGCGAAGTTGGAGCGGCAACGGTGAGGCGCAGGACGGCGTGGTTGAACTGGCTCGGGTACGGACGGCTCGACCTCGGCTTAAACTACTAGCCGTGGAGGGCGTTGCGGTTGAGGTTGCGGTGGACGACGACATCGGGGTATCGGCTCCGGCGTGACGGAGGAGGGCGGCGGTTGATGGGTGGGATGGGGTGGCGGACGGAGGACGCTGGGGTTTCGCGGCTGGTGGAGAGGTAGTTTTGGGGCCCACGGAGTACGAATGGGGAATCAGACGGGTGGGGGGGGGACCATGTTTCGGTCTGGGACGCGCTTGTTTTTGGCTTTTTTGAACAGAAGATGGGACGCACTTGTTTGAAATTTGGGGAAAGTACAAACTTTGCCCCCCTCTTAAATTTCGGACCTACTGCGGGTCGGGGGTAGGATGGTAATCCCAGGTGTCCCAAATAGTGGGCGGGAGCGATTCGGCCACGCGCATGTGTGCTTAGGCGGCCATTGTGTATGAATGTTTTTCGGAGGCGGTTGCGTGGCGTCTAGATGAAGCTACAAACCTACCCCGGTTCAGACCTTTGGACATCGGGCCGGTAGGTTTCACAGGTCAGAGTTATTAGAAAAGTAATTTCCTTGTACTACCAAACATTGTTCTCATGCGGTTTTGGGCGAGTAGAGGCCCTTTTGGCGCTTTGTTCGAAATTTTGAAACACAAGCATTCACGTTTAGAGTACTCTTGAACTATGAGGATTGACCTAAATAGACAATGTTATATTTGACCTTGTATGTTTGAAAACCTCATTAAATTATCTGCTTCCTTTTGAATTTTGACACTTGAAAATCCTATAACTACGATTATTTTTGGAATGGAGGAGCTAAATTTGAATCTATTTTGTACACGACTACATATGCTATTATGTACAAAATCAGAGCAAAGATTGGTACCCCCATAGTTTAGGTATGGTTTACAAATGCCATGATATCAAATTCAAATAATTGAATGGACTTCATGTTGAATTCGATTTTTTTAAACCACCTTAGGTTGAATTCAAATGTATACTAGTTCATAGGTAGCTATTTATAAATGTCTATTGTGTAACTTTCGTATGTATAATGTGCTTTACACACACAACATGAACTATACTCACGTTTATATTCGATTGCTAAAGCGATGCATTGTCTGGAGTTCAAAATACTAACTATGTGGATCAATTGTGTCGAATAATAACATAGACGTGCTCAAATTCGATAGAATCTAGATGTCTGATGGATCAATGACCGCTCCTTACGCGAATTGCAAATATCATGATCACATGCTAATATTTGGATACAATTTATATCTTTAATCAATGTGCAGAGCAGTCTTTTACGTGTAGTTTCACTCTCCATCGGTGGTCTCTCACACATGCTCACACACTCTCTCCCGAGGTGTCTTTCTCGCACACATTCTCTAGATATAACCCTCCCTCCCTCTCGTAACCATTTACAACTGTTTTCACTAACCTTTATCACAAGCACTCTTCCTCTCGCAAACATACACACGCACAATCCTCATCGACCCTTTCTATATACATCGACCTGCCTACGTGTCTCATGTACGCACATTATCTTTACGCCTGTCTCTCACACATTATCTCACACCTCTCTTCCTAATCGACGAGTATGATTCTAGCAGAGAATTCTGTAGGATGCCCCTTAAAGTTAGGTTGGATGAATAGTAATATTAGAGATAGAGGGGTTACCTTAGTCCAAGAACCTAGGGTTACAAATCCTAGCCGGCTTTGTCAGTGGACACAGATTCCTTCACAATTCTGCTATCTTTGTCTTGTACGATTAGTCATCCACGGGTCTTCCTAAATGTGTCATGGGCCGACCAATGTGGCGCAGGACGGAACCGAACAAAGGGCCTCACCTCGACCCACCGGACCTCACGCGGTGACACACCCTCTGCCCCCACGTCTCATTATCTTCTCACACCCACACATACCAACACAAACACCACACACACTGAAAAATTCTCCTGGTGCCTCTATTCCCTCCCCCCTTGCATATACACACTCAAGGGAATGGAATCTCTTGTCGTGACGTCATATTCGTCTCTCTCTCTCTAGACCACCCTCATTTCTCGTGCTATCTCCCCCCTCGTCGGCCCCTCTATCCATGCCTCTCTCGAATACGTAATACACACGCATACCTCTCTAGGCCCCGCCAAATGCATCAACTACACATTCACACATGTTACATCACGTACCCCATTGATCTAAAAAGCCCTCTCTGCACGTTTATTTCGCATACAACATTCCTTTTGAATAAAGTGTGGCCAAAAAATTATTTTAGAGTTTCTACATATATACAACATTACAAAGTTATATGGAGGAGTACGAACGCTAATTTGCATTGCATTGTGCCCACAATGATATTTATTCCGCACTGTGAATTTGTATATTTTTGTACTATATACAAAGTTAGTCATAATAAAGAGAAACGAAGAGCATCTCTCTCTCCATCGCATACCCACCCTGTACGGCCCTTTCACGTATGCACACAAAACTATCTCCATGTCCTGTAAAAGCAAGCCCCCAGAAAATTCACGCATGTTTCATCTTTCTCTCGCGATATATGCAATGACGATCATTGTATTTGAAGTGAAAGCACGATACATACATTGGACTTCATAATCCACTCATTACGGTCACCGTTTACGTTTAGTGGTTATTATACAGTCACGAGCTCATCGTACAACTTTGTATTTGCTCATGACATGACTAGTTGACCAGTTGAACGCTCCACGTGGCACCTGATCTAGTGTTGCATCACATCATCTCACTAACATCGTTCCCACCTTCGACTTGTATCTACTCTACATCTACACTATTATAAAATACTTAAAATACACTCTTATAAAAAACAGAGTTGGTGATGATGGTATGCCTGCCATCCTGCAATATAGGCCGTCCGATTTATATCTGACGGATAGGAAAGAAACTATGGCAGTTTTGCAAAAAGGTACCCACACACCTCTCCCCATTTGCAAATAAGGCCTTCCCCCTTTCATCCGTTTCTCTCACAAGATAAACAAGTCATACAAATGCATCTTGATGTTACGTGCAACAAACGACAAAAAATTATTTTGACGGTGGTGCGAAGTCATGACCGCGGGCACAGCGGACAAGGTGGCCTTGTATTGGTATGCTGAGCCGTCTGTTTTAACACACAGGAGCTGGTGTGGTGATTATACACACACGCACGCATGCACACGAACTCCATCCATGCAACACTCACACAAACACATGCACCCACGCACGCACGCAACACTCACACGTACACACGCAGCCACGCACGCATGCAGCACTCACACGCACACACGCACGCATGCATGCACACACCAGTACACCACATGACCAAGACACACTCTGACGCTCAAGTGCTCAACCTACACGTGCATGCGCACATATCAGGCCCTGACATACACATACACAACCAGGTGATTCCCACGCACGGGTTGGAGCCTTCTCGCGCCTGCGTAAATTTGTGTTTATCTGACCTTTTCCCTATGCGAACTGACAGGTGGGACCCACAAGGAACATGGTCAATTTAACTAGTCAACATGGCGCCATGCAGAGTATTTGGCCGGTTAACAGAGTGCAATCCGATGCTGAACTGTGAGCAAGTGACCGGATAATCATCGCAAAACGTATATAGTGACCGTAATCAGCTTATTCTGAAGTTCGGTGACCGTACTATGCTTTTCTCTCTGTAGGCCCTCCAAAACTACATCTCTACACGTTCTCGCATGTTACATCTAACAACTATGCAATACAGCAGTACTACTACACTCTAACACAATAAATCATATGTGTTTTTAGTTTTACTAGATATCATATTGTTATTTATAATTATTCAGTTTGCATACATTAAAATTGCCTTTGAAATGTATGGCCAGTATCATCTACCGCGCGGGAAAAATCCCGCCCTTTCATGTTTAATCGGGTTTGTATCGATGGATCGTGCGAAACAGCAAAACTATACTACTATACAGTACAAGTGACAGTTCACTGGGCCATCGTGTCATGTACTCCTCCGTCGTAAGAGTGGAGCGCTCGCTTTCATAAATCTTTTAGTCCCTTTCGCCGACATGTGGGACATCAAGCTACCGGGTCCACGTGCCATACCGGAATACAGTGCAGAGCAGCCGGGGTGAAGCACCCTAGTCATGGCACCGGCGTAGTAATGAGCAATGAGGCGTCAAATCACAAAGCTGCACCTTTCCCGTAGTTAAGTTGGAGGGACGAAGTAATAATGCTAAAAAAAGAAGTTGGAGGGACGAAGCAACCATCATTTCACTCGTTGCTGAATCCACTTCTCCCTCATCTTCTTCAACTTAACCACGTGTTGCTTCTGCCGTTGTTCTGCCTCATGTGGGACGCGGATCAGCTTGGTCGCTTCTCCCTCATCTTCTTCAACTTAACCACGTGTTGCTTCTGCCGTTGTTCTGCCTCATGTGGGACGCGGATCAGCTTGGTAAAGCATTGACACGTGGGACCGCATGTTAGCAAACCGCCAGGACAACGTCCTTCGAAAATAAGAAACCTTCCCCGCCATCCGCGCGGCAAAATCACCTCCTTTTTACTAATCTTTGATTCTATAATTTTTTAGATCAATATAATTGAGATTTGTATAGATAGTACATAGGAGCAAAACCAAGTGGTACGGTTAAGGGCATCCACAATGTGTAGCCAAATGTGAAAATAGCTTTTGGCATCATGGGAACCATTGTGGACGGCGTTGCCAAAGCCAAAAAGATGGAATCGAAGCTCCCTCATTGATTGATTGAAGGAATAGAAAAATGCAACGTCTCTCCTCTTTCTCCCATGCTTGGACGCATGTAGGAGTAGTACAGTATAGAGCACAGAGTCTACTCCCTTGTCCCTTCTATCACAAATCACAAAGCAGTGAGCCGTCAAACCACAAAACACGGACGAAGCAACCATCATTTCACTCTTCGCTGACTCCGCTTCTCCATCGTCTTCTTTGAGAAATCATCTCACCGCATCATCTTTTTTGAAGAAAATACACATTAATTGACACATGAAACGAGGATTTGTTTCGAAGGAAAACCCCGCCTTTCTTTTTTAACACTAGTACTCCTAGTACGTACTACCTCCGTCCTGGTTTATAGGTCCCTTTTATAGTTTGTGCCAAATTTTGACTAAAGATTTAACTAACAAAATGTTAATGCATGTCAAGAAAAATTATCTCATTGGATTCGTATTTGAACATAGTTTTGAAAAATATAATGTTTGGTGACATGCGTGAACATATTCTTAGTTTAATCTATGGTCAAAATTTGGCACGAAATACAATGGGGACCAATAAACCCGGACAGAGGTAGTACGTACTTATCCTGTTTGGGTCTAGGCCTTGCATTGCCAAACTTCGCCACACATTTTTGCCAAGCTTGCCTAAAGTTTTCAAAATGAGAAGGAGGTACACTTGTGCACGGCTGTTGCGGTCGCACCGCACCCTCACACGGTCGCTCCTGCACGCCGCGGTCACACCGCACCCTCACACTTCGCTCCTGCACGCCGCAAACCCAACCAAGGGAATGCACCCTCACTGACACGTGTTGTCGCATGTGAACAAATCAAACTCAGCCATCCTATCGCTGACACATAGTTTTCGTTCATAGAGTATGTTTATCCAACCGGAGTATCCGTACGGCCCGTGCGGTGGTATGTTGGGGAAGAAGAAGAGGTGAGGAAGAAGGAAAGAAGGGTTAGGAGACATAGGACATTCATCCAACCGCCTAAAATGGTAGACTCAGGCGACTTGCATAACAAATAGTATGTTTTTACACATCAAAAGATCCATAATAATAAAAACAACAACATAAAGAAAAACTATCACTGCTCGCGGAAAGAGACGGCCTCATCGTCTTTGGCTGCCGGCGCAAACCAGCCGTCGCTGCCGACGTGTGTCTCCGCAACGTGGTTGTCCTCAGCCTCTAGCTACTCGTTCAAGCGGAGCGTGCGGGCGCTCTGCACGGACGAGAGCACAGCCCGGTTCAAGGCGAAGACGTCCAGTTCCGCCTGCAGGTGGGCCTCGATGGCAGCAACATCTGCGCGCTCCGCGTCGAGTCGAGCCTCCGCCGCCCGGTTCAAGTCCAGGACTTCCGGTTCCGCCTGCAGGAGGGCGTCGATGAGAGCGGCATCCGCGCGCTCCGCGTCGAGTCGAGCCTCTGCCGCCCGGTTCAAGTCCAGGACTTCCGGTTCCGCCCACAGGAGGGCGTCAATGAGAGCGGTATCCGCGCCCTCTGCGTCGAGTCGAGCCTCTGCCACCCGGTTCATGTCCAGGACGTCCGGTTTCGCTTGCAGGAGGGCCTCGATGGCAGCGGCATTCGCACGCTCCGCCTCAAGTTGAGCCTCCGCCGCCCGGTTCACATCCACGACATCCGGTTCCACCTGCAGGAGAGCCTCGATGGCAGCGGCATGCGCGCACTCCACGTCGAGTTGAGCCTCTGCCGCCCGGTCCTCCTTTAGTATCCCCATGTTGAACCGCTGGTCCGCCTGCACCATGGGGGACTCAGACGCCGGCACGAAGTCGACATCCATCGTCTCATACCCATCAGGGGTCTTCTGCACCGCGACCTCCGCAGTGAACATTGGACCGGCTTCCTCCTCCTCGTAGCTTGGCTCTAGAGAACTCAGGGATTGCCCCGCCGCAAAGCGAGCTTGCACTACAAAAAAAAGACACATCCGTGACATTTTGGGCCGAACGAATTTTTTTTCTGTCATACATATGACACTTCTATGATGATAATTGTGACAAAACCCGGTATCATCATAGATGTGGTGGGATCCTACTTCTATGTAACAACAATGAAAAAAATGGGCTTTTCATCCTGGACGGCCGGGAGACGCAGCTGCATGACATTCTTTGGGCCGTCCATGACGGAAAAAACCGTGGTAGAAGCGAGGGGGAGGAAAATTTCAGGGAGTTACCGGTTACGGTGGGAGGTCGGGGGCGGAGCGATGCGTGTTTCTCATGTACGTACGCGCGTGTGTGTGAGGCGTTGGCTCTAACTGAAGCCGAGCGAGGCGTTGGGCTCTAACTGAACCCGAGCGATCGCACTGCAGGCTACGCGTTACTGAACCCGAGCGATCGATCAATGGCTGTTAACTGAACCCGATGGAGCGATTCCTTCGCTACTGCTGCTAACTGACGTCGATCGATGTT
>NC_041383.1:666698761-666708725 GCF_002162155.2 Triticum dicoccoides | reverse complement strand
GGCGTTGCCTCTGGATGAACAGGAACCCGTGGTGTGGAGGGCTAGATGAACAGTAGCCGATGGAGGGGTGGCCGTGGAGGGGTGGTTGAACAGGACCCCGTGGTGTGGACGGCTGGATGAACAGTAGATGGTGGAGGGGTGCCCGTGGAGGGGTGGTTGAACAGTAGCCGATGGAGTAGCACACGGTGGAGGCTCGATGAACAGGAGCCCGTGGAGGCTGGAGGAGGTCGACGGTAGCCCGTGGAGGCTAGAGGAGGTCGACGGTGGAGATGAACAATATCCCGTGGAGTCCCGTTTTGCGGTACGCCACACCCCTCCCGATGAATAGGACCCCCGTTTCGACCGTAGCGCTCCAACACAAGTCCGTTTCGTCCGTTTTGCGGTACGCCACACCCCTCCCGATCAACAGGACCCCCGTTTCGACCGTAGCGCTCCAAGACAAGTCTGTTTTGTTCGTTTTGCGGTACGCCACACCACTCCCGATCAACAGGACCCCCGTTTCGACCATAGGAGGTCCGTTTCCTCCGTTTTGTGGTATGCCAGGCCCCTCATGATCAATAGGACCCCGTTTCGAACGTGGCCGGTCGAACACAAGGCCGTTTCCTCTGTTGTGCGGTATGCCAGGCCTCGTTTCCATCGCATGTTCCGTCCAAGCCCTCTCGATGAACAGGACCACGCATTCCGTTCCGACCTAGCCGGTTGGCTCCCCATGAACACGACGACGATGCTGTTTCTCCGTCCCGACCCAGCCATGTACGCATGCGCGATAGGCGTTAGAGACCCTGCCCGTATGTACGTACGTGGCCGTATTTTCTTTCTTGCACCCTCGCCGCTGTACGTACGTGTACATGCTACGTGCATGCCTCTACTACGACACGTGCGCGCCTCTACATCCACCAGTATATATGTACGTACACGTTCGCGACCAGAATGACAACGCTACGTACGCTTCGACCAGGTGGGTCCCGACTGTCAGACACTACCTTGCGTGCGAAGATGTAGCTGGTGGGTCCCAGCAGTCAAGGGGGCGAATCATTTTGGTTTTTTTGCCCGGATGCACTTCCTTGCGTGCGAAGATGTAGCTAGTGGGTCCCAGCAGTCAGGGGGGCGAATCTTTTTTTTTGCCCGGACGCACTTCCTTGTGTGCGAAGGTGTCGCTGTGGGTCCCAGCGGTCAGGGGGGCGAATCATTTTGTTTTTTTGCCCGGACGCACTTCCTTGTGTGCGAAGATGTAGCTGGTGGGTCCCAGCAGTCAGGGGGAAATGTTTTTTTGTGAAATACAGTGGCCCGTCTGGTGGGTCCCAGCTGTTACGTGGAGGAATCATTATTTTCCGTGTAATAAGGAGGCACTTCCTTGTTGTGGCCGTGGACCCAGCTGTCAGCCTCTCCACGTACAGTCCATGTCCGATAGAAGTCGTTCCTTGACCACATTGACCACGCTGCGCCGAGAGCACCAGGGTGGTGGACGATGCCGAGGCCTAGGAAGGGGACGACGGGGAGCCAGGGAAGATGCGGGAGTGGAAGCCCGCGTGGAGAGGAGTACGAGGGTTCAGTGGTTCGGCTGCGGTGTGAGGCTGCCGTCGCCGCAGGGCCTGGCCAGCGGTGGGAATAGTAGGGGGCGGTGAGGCCTCCGCGGCAGCATAGCCGACCACGGGAGGCAGGACCATGCGGCACGACCGGCGCTGCTTTGGGCGGCTGGAGCAAGAAGACCAGAGTTGAAGAAGCACTACGGCCGTTGGATGGACATCGTACGGTCACTGGAGCTAGAATCGTTCATATTGACTAAAGTTGACAAAGGCCCCCGTCCTAGTCAACTTAGTAGGCCCACAAGTCAGCCTCCCACCATGGTGGGTCCCAGCTAGCAAGGGGAGTATTCATTTTTTTGTGCATAATAAGGAGGCACTTCCGGTGGGTCCGAGCTGACAGCGCGGGGAACATTTTTTTTTGCGAAATACGCTGGCCCGTCTGGTGGGTCCCAGCAGTCAGGGGGGAAACGTTTTTTTTTTGCGAAATAAGGTGGCCTGTCCGGTGGATCCCTGCTGTCAGGTGGAGGAATAATTATTTTGCGCGTAATAAGGAGGCACTTCCTTGCGGTCGCCTGGACCTAGCTGTCAGCCTCTCCACGTACAGTACTCTTCCGATGGAAGTCAATCGTTGACCACATTGACCACGCCGCACCGAGAGCACCAGGGCGGTGTCCTGGACGACGGCAAGGCCTAGGAAGGGGACTACGCGGAGCCAGGGAAGACGCAGCAGTGGTAGCCCGCGCGGAGAGGAGTACGAGGGTTCACTGGTTCGGCTGCGGCGTGAGGCTGCCGTCGCCACAGAATAACAGGGGGTGTGGGTGAGTAGAGGGATACCCTGGGCCAGCGGTGGGAGTAGTAGGGGGCAGTGAGGCCTCCGCGACATCACAGCCGGCCACGAGAGGCAGGAGCACGCGGCACGACCAGCGCTGCTTTGGGCGGCTGGAGCAAGAAGACCAGAGGTTGAAGAAGCACTATGGCCGTTGGATCGACATCGTACGGTCACTGGAGCTAGAATCATTCATATTGACTAAGTTGACAAAGCCCTCCGTCCCCGTCAACTTAGTTGGCCCACAAGTCATCCTCCCACTATGGTGGGTCCCATCTAGCAGGGTGGGTATTCATTTTTTTGTGCGTAATAAGGAGGCACTTCCTTGCGAGCGAAGATATAGCTGGTGGGTCCGACATGTCAGCGGGGGGAACGTTTTTTTTGCGAAATACAGAGGCCCTTCCGGTGGGTCCTAGCTGTGAGGTGGAGGAATCATTATTTTGCGCATACAGTCCACGGCCGATGGATGTCGTTCGTTGACCATGTTGACCAGGCCGCGCCAAGAGCACCATGGCGGTGGACGACTGCGAGGCCTAGGAAGGGAACGACACGGAGCCGGGGAAGACTCGGCAATGGTTGCCCACGCGGTGGGGAGTACGAGGGTTTACTGGTCCGGCTGCCGTCGCCGGAAAATAACAGGAGGTGTGGGTGAGAAGGGGAATGGCCTGGCCAGCAATGAAGTAGGGTGGGGCGGTGCGGCCTGTGCGGCAGCATAGCCGGCCACGGGAGGCGGGAGCAGGCAGTCCCACCGGAGCTGGTTTGGGCGGCTGGAGCAAGAAGATCAGATATTGAAGAAGCAGCACGGCCGTTGGATTAATATCCAACGGTCACTGCTGCTAGAATCATTTGTGGACTAAGTTGACAAAGCCAAAGTACACGTCAACCTAGTAGACCCACAAGTCAGCCTCCAAATCTGTCCCAAACAACATACAGCCCGAAATTTCTAGCCGGATTCAAATTAATTTTAAATCTAAATATACCTTAATTTAAATTCAATGAAATTTTACCCGCACAAAAACAATGAAATTTAAAATATTAAAATCCGAAAGAAAATAGTATTTGGGAACTAATTGCCTGTTTGCTGTATTTTTTTCATTTTACAGCCCATTCATTATTACTTATAGCCCATTTCTTATTACTTATAGCCCATTTCTTATTACTTATAGCCCATTTTCAGGGCAAAATGCATCCCTCCTCGTCTTGAAAGATTTCCGGCCCAGCAGGGCGTAGAAAAGCAAGTAGGCCTATGTTGGTTATTCTGCAAAAAACAAAATAGCTGGCTAGCCATTTTTCAGAAAGTAAAAAAACAAACTGGGTTGGTCATGTGCTAAACATATGAAATAAAAGCCTGGGCTAGACGGGCCACGGGTCCCGCACAACCCAGTTGATACCCTTCTCCGTCCCGAAAAATCAAAATTACTGCGTGCGCTGCTGGGTCCCTACTGTCATCCTCACCATGTACAGTCATCTCCTTATTCCTCTCGGTTGTTGATCATGTTGACAACAATGGAGGGTGGCGCCGCGGTGAGCGCGGAGGACGATGGTGAGGCCTCCGACGGGAATGAATAGGAGCCAGGGAAGATCACAGCCAGCCGTGGGAGGCGGGAGCAGGCGGTCCCGCCGACGCTGGTTTGGCTTTGTCGGCTCGAGGAAGAAGAGACTGAAGAAGCGCGATAGACGTCGAATGTCAATCGAATGGTCAAGTTTGGCACAACCGTTTTTTGACTAAGCGGACACCAAGTAGCATACTTTTTTATATATAGGAAGAAAACTGCGAGGAAAATGGGTTCGTCCACCGTCCTCCTCACAGGGAACGTTTGCCACATAAGTGACTAGCACCCTTGGTTTTCAACCGAGAGGTCTTGGGTTCGAGTCCGAGGAACTCTCAATTTTGTCCTCCTTCCTTCCTCACAAAAAAGGGAAAGAAAATCAAAGACTTGGGAAGGCATACAGAAGAAGCTAGTGTACCAGTAAAGAGACGTTGCCGAGTTCTAGAAAAAAGAAAGACGTGCTCCTGTAGCTGGTTCGAATCCAAACCTAGACTATGACTATATATGGTGCTATGCTACTCTGCAAGTAATGAAACTGACATATCCAACATCCGCTTCTCCTCTTCTCTACTTACTCTGCCTAGCATCAGAAGCTCTGGCTGCAGCAACCATGTCCGCTGGCTGCTTGTCCACCTGCTCTTCAGCAGGTAACAACCAGATATGCACCAAGTCGCCACCCATACCATCACCTGTGGGTCTCATTACACCCCCGCCGGCACGCGCACCGCAGCTGATTGCTCATCGCAACCCGCTGCCGTTGGTGTGTTGCCACTGCTGCAAATCACGCAGAGTCATCTGTCGCGTCTCAACCACAATCCGCAACCCTGGCCGAGTCTTCTACAAAAGCCCGAATCATGGGGTAATAATATGTTGAAGTGTTGTTCGGCTGCTTTCAGTTGCTGATTTTGTATTAGTTTGGTTGATGATCTTCCAATTTGATTCGTGCAGAAAAGGGAAGATTCATGTGATTTGTATTTCTGGGAAGTTGCTGATGTGGGGGAATGCAACTACGCTGATTATTTGGTTAGCCGAGGAATCCCAATACCAGCAGGTTGGGGTGTTGGACAAGTAACTGAAGGAACGGCAGAAGAGGAAGATGCAGAGCAGAAGGTTAAAGACGCAGTTCCTCTGATCATGGCCAAGCAACAGCTGCTGAACGGCCTTGACAGCAATGAGGAGATGAAAGAGATTGTGAAGATAATGGGAAAAATTGATGTGCTCTCTAGGATGATTGTCTCTTTATTTGCAGTGTATGTAGCACTCGTGATGTATTCAGTGGCTACGACATGAGCACTTTGCTGAAACTAGTAATGAATGAAACCTGTGTAGCAGGCTGAGCGTAGTGTTGTGAACATTTAATGATTTCTATTAACGGAAATCAGGGGGTATCCCTTTTGCTCATATAAACAAACAGATAGCAGAGGCCCTGTCGGGTCAGCTTTGTTCTCATTCGAAGACCTCGAGCAAATTGCAGTCCAACAGCAAACTATGTCATCAAATTCAAGTTTCACAGCCAACTATGAGTACAACTAAACAACAATGTCATCATGTTTTAGTTGTCATACAATCACGAAACACAAATCAGCATACATAACAAGTGATGTTCTCACAGCAAAATACTAAACAACATGGTCATCAGGTTTCAGTTGTCATAGCAAACACAATTTCACATAGTAGATAAAAAAACATCTTCTGACAGGCAAATACGACAAAAGCAATGTAATCATCATCCGCAGCAGCAGTGTCAACATCTTCGCCATGTGTATCAGTCTGAATCGTAATTCCCCATGGTGTCATCTTCTTCTTCGTCCTCAACGTCCTCGAACATTGGCTTCTTCTTGATCAACTCTTGTATGTCCACAGCACGACAGGCAATCTTTTCACCGGCGTCATTGACGTGATGGTTCTCAAAGATATTAGGAACATTTGTGTTATCTTGTACATCAGGAGCAGTGTAAGCATCATCTTGTTGTGCAACTTCATAAAACGAATTCCTCTGCTCAAACCTTTGCAATACTCTCCAGTCATCGCTACGTGCAAATGTGTCTTCCAAGAAAAATATCTATGTTGCTTGATTTGCCAAAATAAAAGGCTCGTTGGTCTGGTACGCCGCCTTGACATTGATGGATTTGAAATAATCATCAGCTCTGAGTTTTGCGATCCTAGAAAACAGGTTATACCAACGACAGCACAATAGAACCACACACCAATGATCCTCGAAACTGGAGATATACTGCAACTGAACAATGTCTGTTATGTTAGCATACATTTCAGTTGTCTCTTTGTCATACGTATCCGTGCTCATGATGGCACTGTTTTGTGTCTTCCTGCCTTCGTCTCGTGCAAGGGTGTTGTAGCGCACATCTCCAACAACCCAAGATTCATAATGTCTTACCCGAGTATCAGGACCCATTGCTAGTGAGTAAAGGGCATCATCAACTGCCTGCCCATCCTCCCACATCTTCTTAACCTATGGTTAGAAAATAGACAAGCTGATCATCTTATGTACTCAATATATTAAAAAAACTGAGAATGCACTTCAAAAGCTTACATGGTTCTTGAACCATTTCGCAAATCCTGCCATAACCAGTTTGTCAATGTTTCTTGGATTTTGCGGCAGTAACTCCTCTTTGTACATGGTGCACAACATAGTGATCGCGTCAAACATCTAAATATATAAGAATGTGCTGCAAGTTTAGTAGATTACGATGTATAAGCTGCAGTACTGCACTTACTTGATATAAGGTAGTATCTCAGGACAGTTATTCAACACATACCAAACCATTTTGTCCAAATCTTTAGGTTTGTCCTCTTGTCGACTCTTCCCTGTAACTCGAACAGAATAATCGAAAACATTGAGCTCGGGATTGTCTTCACCCACCTCTTTGCTAAGTTGATCAGCTGTTTCAATGTATTTTGAGCAGAATGTCAATGCTTATGTAGCAATGTAGGCCTCTGCAATGGAACCCTCGGGTCTAGCTCTGTTCCTAACATAGCCCTTGAAAGTGCCTAGCCGCCTTTCAATAGGGTACATCCAGCCATACTATACTAGACCTGTAAGTAGTGCCTCATCGGGTAGATGAATAGCCAAATGCACCATCACATCAAAGAAGGCTGGAGGATATATCATCTCAAGGTCGCATAGGATAGTTGGTATCTTGTCTCTAAGATGCTCCAAAGCATCTATCCTGATATTTCTACTGCAGAGTTCCCTGAAGAATTGTCCCAACTCTGCAACTGCTCTGTATAAGTTAGGACGACCCAATTCTCTAAGGATAACAGGTAAAACCCTTTGAAGTAGGACGTGGCAGTCATGAGTTTTCAACCCTTGTACCTTGTTTCCATCTGCACTGACTCTCCTTTCAGGGTTGGAAGCAAATCCATGTGGGAATCTCACACGTGATAGGACCTTGCAGAATTATTTTCTTTTTACCTTGTCCAAGACGTATACAGCTGGTGCCATATCTCGTGGTTTACCTTCATCTTGCACCTGCAAATCCTTTCTGATACCCAGGTGTGTCAAATCAATCCTAGATTTTAAGGTATCTTTTGTCTTGCCTTCAATGTTAAGAAGTGTGCCGATAATGCTGTCACATATATTTTTCTCGATGTGCATCACATCAAGATTATGCCGCAGATCCAAATCTTTCCAATACTCCAAGTCCCACAAAGTGGACCTACGGGTAAACAATAATCTCTCTTCTACCATGCCACGTTTCCTTTTCCCGCTACCATTACCAGGATGGTTTCCTGGTGTAATATGCCTGACCTTCTCTAATTCCACTTGCAACTCATCGGCGGTGAGCCTCTTTGGAGCATCACGGTTTTCATGCTTTGCATTGAACACATGTCTTCGGTATTTTCTAGGATGCGGCTTGTCCTTGGCAAGTAAACAGCGGTGTCCAATGTAACAGATCTTGCTAAGTATTGCGTATGACAGCAGATTCCTGTCACAGCAAACACATGCATTGTAACCATGTGTCGTTCGCCCTGACATAGTGCCCAAAGCTAGATAATCATGGATGCACCAAATTACAATAGCAGGCAGAAAGAAATCAGCTGGTGGGCTGCTATATAGGTCTCGAGTGAGAAGACCCTTCAATAGCTGTTGAAGTTCCTCCACAAGAGGCTCCATGAACAAATCAAAATCCTTTCCAGGACTTTTTGGACCTGGGATGAGCAAGGCCATCATGTAGTTTGATTCTTTGGTGCAGACATTTGGAGGCATGTTGTAAGGGATAACAAGCACTGGCCACATGCTATATGTGGCGCTCTGGTGGCCAAATGGATTAAATCCATCTAAAGCTAAGCCAAGTCTAATGTTTCTCGGGTCAGCAGCAAACTCTTTGTGTTTATCATTGAAGCTTTTCCACTCACTACCATGAGATGGATGGCTCATTACATTCTGATCTCTGTACTCCTAGTTCCTAGAATGCCACAGTACATCCTCTCTTGTTTCAGCATCATGAAACAACCTCTACAATCTTGGTGTAATTGGAAAATGTCTCAGAACATTATGAGGAACCCTCTTCACAGCATCGCCATCTTTCCATCTTGATGTTTTGCATTTCGGGCATTCACTAAAGTTGGCATAATCCTTCCGGAACAGAACACAATTATTCTTACAAACATGGATCATATCATATCCAATTCCAACTGCACGAAGGAAATTCTTCATTTTACTGTAGGTGTGTGGCAGCTCAGACGCATCTGGGAAAGATTTGCGGAAAGCATCCAACATCGCATCAAATGATTCGTTGGTCATCCGCTCAGATGTCTTCACCTGAAGAAAGGTGACCATAGCTGAGAATACTGACAGCTTATTTCCTGGGGTGACAGCAACATTGCATTGTTCCAACATGCGAGCCCACCGTTTTTCTTCTGCAAGTGAAAGTTCACGGAATGCACGAGCATTTCGTAGGATTGTTTCAATGTTGGTCAAACTCACTGGCTCCGCCACCACCACCTCCTCCTCCTCTTCCACCTGAGCATCAGGTAGATCAAGATGGTGATCTGCTGCTTCCACGTAGTCAATAACATTGACGTTCACAGCTTCACCATGATGAACCCACTTAGTATATGTGACCGACATCCCATACAAGTGTAGATGATTTTGCACTGTTGACTGGGGTCTTGTAACTGAATTCATACAACTGCTACACGGGCAGAGCACATCTGATTTCGAACCATCGTACTCAGCTCTGATAAAGTTCATGAAGTTTTCAACCCCCTCGACATATGCAGCGGAGAATCTTCGAGCAGAAGTTATCCAAGTCCTGTCCATCTGTTAGATATACAAATTAGTTCTTCTGCTAGATATTACAGGAAAAACATATATGCTTTTTTATGAAGTCCAAAAAAAAATTCCTAGGTCGATGTCTAAAGCTATGGCAAGATATTTGGACGAGCAGATCTAAGTGACGAAATATATGTAAGGCTAATTCAGCAAATAGATTTGAGTGCTAAATTATGGCAGGCTGTTTCAGTAGTCAATGAGCCCGAGCACACAACCATCAAACTATCGAAGGCCATCGCAGCAACAAAGATCGAGTATAAAATGGTGTAGAGCTATTTCACCTAACAGGTTGGCTACTAGACCATGGCAATCTACGTCACAATAAATACATGGCAGTATATTTTAGCAACTAATCAGCCTTGGCATGCCATCTCAGCTAAGCAGATTGAGGGCAGAACAGGGCAAGGAAGCTTCTTAAGCAGAGAATATTGACAATAAACTACTTCGGCAAACAGTGAGATTAACAGCATCTATCAGCTAACATTCAACACTACACCGACATGAACGGGGCCTCAGTCTAGAATGCGCATACCGTTGGAGAAGCTGACCGCCGTGCATCTCCACACGAATGTCGCCAGCGGTGGCGGCGCTGACCTTCGTGCGCCTCCACAAGAACGTAGCCAGAGGTGGCGGCGTGGCTAGAGGACGTCAGTCTATGAGAGCGTACTGTGGGAGCGAGAGGATCGCCGTGCGTCCCCTCGACGAACCACGGCGCCGACGTATCGGCGCGGCGGGGAGGGCGGCTTTGGCGGAGCGAATGGAGTGG
>NC_041383.1:666662312-666698571 GCF_002162155.2 Triticum dicoccoides | reverse complement strand
TGGAGTGGAGGGGGGACGGGGGGAGGGGGGTTTGGGGAATATTAGGCCGAAGGGCGGTTGAATCGAATTTGGGGGGAATTTTTGTGGGGGGAGGATTTTCGCGCGGTGGGCGGGGGGAGTTTGGCGCATGGTCGGTTTCTCCAAGTGCAGTCCCACGTGTCAGTGAAGAGGCAAGCCGAAGCGCGTTCCATTTGCGTGAGCCGTGTGCAGGACCGAACGTGTGTGGGGTGCAATGCGACCGCGACAGGAGTGATGTGAGTGTACCGCCTTTTGTCCTTTTAAACTAGGTGCTTCGCCCCCTCAAAAAAATGTTGCTTTGTGCGATCCATCGATACTACTACTAGTAATCCGGTAATCCTGACTAAAACGGCGCGGCTGGGTCTTTTCCCGCGCGATATGCTGGGAGGTTGGCTTAGTTGGGTTTTTAGACTTGTCTCGGTTCAAGAAAAAGCAGAGTTGGTGATGATGGTGTGCCTGTCATCCTGCAATATAGGCCGTCTGATCTATATCTAACGGATAGGAAAGAAACTATGACAATTTACCCGCACTCCTCTCCACATTTTCAGATAAGGCTTTCCCTCGTTCATCCTTTTCTCCCACAAGATCTTGATCTTCCATGCACTAGTACTCCTACAATATGTATATTATTGTGAAAGTTCATATACACCGGCCGAGATTAATGCAAGCACGGCAGATTTTCATTACATTTTGAACTTTTATAAGACAGAAAAATAAAAGAAACCCGGCCCTAAACCTATTCTACGACGGCGACCACATCCTCCATCTGCGATCTCTATGTACGGGGGCAGGGTTCAAGACCCGTGAAGTGAAGATGCGGTCTCCGGCGAGGAAGAGTAGAACACGTGATACGGACCGGCCAGTTGGCACACCATGCCCTGCCGCCTCCCATGCCCTACTCATCCTCGGAGGAGTCCCCAACGTCGGCGGTGCCGGACGTTGGACGGCGGCAAGTAGGACGCGTGGCTGACGGTGCTCCCGTCGTTGGCCGCCAGCGTGGCCACCGCTTGTGCGGTCGCGTCCGCGTCTGGCTACGCCGCTATTGCGTTGCAAGAGGCGACTTGAGCGAGGGCGGCGTCCTCGAGCTTCATCCCCGAAGACAAGCTCTCCCGCAGAGCGTTCGCACTTGCGGTCATGGCGGATGTGGTGTCAGGTAGGAGGATGATGCGCTATGGTGTGGAGGTTAGCTGGGCGTTGCCGCTTTAAGTAGCGCATTCCGGTGAGGCCAAGCATCCGGGTGCGTCATTAAGTCGCCGGATTTGGTTCCTCGGGCACCGAGCCTCTTAACAACGACATACGAACGAACGGCATGAATTCGGGCAGCTGGCGCCGGCTAGGAATGCACCGCGCGACGGCGCGAGGGACGAGGGCTTTGGTGTGCTAAGGTAGTCAGCTGCGGTCATGGCAACGTTGGAGATGCCCTTTGCTCAAATGCGATCCCCGCATGTCATTGAAAAAGCAAGACGACCCGGCATGGTCTCAGGTCCAGAGGATGCAGTTGGCCGCGCTACACCACTCTGCGGACGCGTCGCGGCGCCCCGTGCATCCGCGACGAGCCGAGTGTTGGGGTGTGTTTGGATTGTGGCCAAAGTGCACCTTACAAAAATTTTGGTCATGACCCAAAGATTGGTCTTTGTTTGGATGGTTGCCATTTCTTTGGCATGCCAATGAAATATAGCCAACTCTAGTTAATTTTTCTTGCAAATGTCGGCCAAATCATGGGCAACCAATACCTCAACTGAAGTTTTGGCTACCCAATGCTTTGATGGGGCAACCTTGGGCACAAACCAAACATACCATTGGTCGTGCCACAACACAAACGCCACCCTCGGCACACTGAAGCCGACCGTGTCTATTGATGTTATGAGCATGTCGCTCACCGCGGTCGCCGTGTCCAGAGGCGGTGCTGGAGCTGCACCCCGTTGTTGGCCCCAAAGACCCACATGAACGGTTGTCAGTGGCGAGGAGGTCGTGGGCCAGCTCCTCCATTGGACTAGTCTGCGCTACGTCGTCCCGATGGGTGTGCCCCACATGTCAGTTTCCCTGTTTTCCCGGCCATATTCGAACGTGAGTGCTCCGCGTTGCGCATTAGGCCTTTCACTATGTAGGCCAAGAAAGACATCTTATTGTTTATTTGAGCCGTTCAAGTGTAATTATGTGGCGTTTGCTTATTTCTCAATCCTCTCCAACCCTCTTCTCCATCGATCATGTCGCCCTCCAGTCGAGTCCATCCTCCCGCATGCCTCATTTGAACATTCCGCCGAGTATCATTCGCATGTACCCACCGTAGTCCTCTTTCAATAGATCTCCAGACCCCGAGATGAAATCGAGAGGGAACGAGTGGGGGCACGTGATACCTAAGGCGGATTCAAAATTTTGAACCGGTGATCATAGCATCCGCAAATCATATATAAAGGGTATTCAATGTTCGTTTTGTTTTTGAACATACAATATACTCCCTCCTATCCTTTCTACCTTACATATAAGTTTTATGTGTAGTCAAAGTATCTCTACTATGGTAAAAAAGGTATCAACATTCAACAACGCCCAATCAATATTGTTAGATTCATACGTACTCCTAGATTTGTACTCGAGATGGTTTCCAATTTGACTATTGACAAGATTAATAGTACTCCTTCACATAGGTGAGTACTCTTAGGCTGTGCACCGTGACCAATGAGGAGGGGAAAACGAGAGACATTAATGTTTATTTGCTAATTAATAGTATTGCATGCAATGAACTAACCACCGCATGTCATGTTTGATAGTGTCAGGTCATTAAAAGCATGCACATGCACCCTCATCTCT
The DNA here is from genome assembly GCF_002162155.2 of Triticum dicoccoides. Classification (NCBI taxonomy): domain Eukaryota; kingdom Viridiplantae; phylum Streptophyta; class Magnoliopsida; order Poales; family Poaceae; genus Triticum; species Triticum dicoccoides. The sequence continues at coordinate 666,695,745 of NC_041383.1, read as the reverse complement.
TATCGGTTCATATGTCAAGAAACAAGAAACGAGGTAGAAGTTAATGCACCGCGCCTACGTGTTTTGGGATTATTTGGTTTTCGTAAGATGACTTACACACCTAGAAGGAGGGAGTACATGAGATGTATAATGTGAAAATTATATCATTGGAAACTCCTTTCACATACAAAATTGACCATATGCTTTGTGTAAGTTGCATGTCATATATTATTACTCTAACATTTGGTCAAAGTTAGCCTCGAAAAACGCATTAGACCCTGTATGCTTTGTGTAAGTTGCATGTCATATATTATTACTCTAACATTTGTGTAAGTTGCATGTCATATGTTATTACTCTAACATTTGGTCAAAGTAGTATAGTGGAAGTGGATCCTCTGACGTAGGTATCCCTGCCTTACCCTCCCTTTCGGTCACTTACTGGCGGACCCCATGCTTGCTAGGCCCCGCATGTCAGTTATTCAATGGGTTCGGCCACGTCAGGGGATCCTCATCCGTAGTATACTCCCTCTGTTTTTATTTACTCCACATAAAACAGAGGGAGTAGTGGTATAATAAATGATGCGGGCGGGGGAGGGGGAGGGACGTCGGTTTGCTCTCAACTGCGGTCCCACAAGCGAGCAAAAACGCAAGACGAAGCGTGTTCCATTTGGTGAGCGACGTGGAGGGTCCAGCGTGCCGGGCTGCAACGCGAACGCGACAAGAGCGATGTACAGTCAAAACCGATTGACCGGTCGTCACCGGAACCACTATTCACACCAGAACCTTCGCTGCTCGGCCTATGCCAGCCACTGCCCTAAAACCACACCAAATATCCAGCCCATTCCCCCACCTTTCGATCCCCTAGCCCGCATCAAGCGTCTCCTAGTTCGCTGGAAAGCCATGGTGCGCCGCAAGATCACTTACTACAAGATGCTGACGCCGGAGCACTGCACAGAAATCGTGGCGGCGGTCGGCGCGACAGACCTCCATTCCCAAGCTCGCTTTGCGGCGGGCCAACCCTGAGTTCTCTGGAGCCAAGCTATGAGGAGGAGGAAGCCGATCCAATGTTCACTGCGGAGGTCGCGGCACAGAAGGCCCCCAATGGGTATGAGACGATGGACGTCGACTTCGTGCCGGCATCCGAGTCCCCCATGGTGCAGGCGGACCAGCGGTTCAACATGGCGATACTAAATGAGGACCGGGAGGCAGAGGCTCAACTCGACACAGAGCACGCGGATGCCGCTGCCATCGAGGCTCTCCTGCAGGCGGAATCGGATGTCGTGGATGTGAACCGGGCGGCGGAGGCTCAAATTGAGGCGGAGCGCGTGGATGCCGCTGCCATCGAGGCCCTCCTGCAGGCGGAACCGGACGTCCTGGACATGAACCAGGCGGCAGAGGCTCGAATCGACGCAGAGGGCACGGATGCCGCTCTCATCGACGCCCTCTTGCGGGCGGAACCGGAAGTCCTAGACTTGAACCGGGCGGCAGAGCCTCGACTCGACGCGGAGCGCACAGATGCCGCTCTCATCGACGCCCTCCTGCAGGCGGAACCGGAAGTCCTGGACTTGAACTGGGCGGCGGAGGCTCGACTCGACATGGAGCGTGCGGATGCCGCTACCATCGAGGCCCTCCTACAGGCAGAACCGGACGTCCTCGCCTTGAACCGGGCTGTGCTCTCGTCCATGCAGAGCGCCCGCACGCTCCGCTTGAACGAGTAGCTGGAGGCCGAGGACAACCACGGTGCGGAGACACACGTTGGCAGCGACGGCTGGTTCGTGCCGACAGCCAAAGACGACGAGGCCGTCTCTTTCCGCGAGCAGTGATAGTTTTTCTTTATGTTGTTGTTTTTATTATTATGGATCTTTTGCTGTGTAAAAACATACTATTTGTTATGCATGTCGCCTGAGTCTACCATTTTAGGCGGTTGGATGAATATCCTACGTCTCCTAACCCTTCTTTCCTTCTTCCTCACCTCTTCTTCTTCCCCAACAGACCACTGCACGGGCCGTACGGATACTCCGGTTGGATAAACATACTCTATGAACGAAAATTATGTGTCAGCGATAGGATGGCTGAGTTTGGTTTGTTCACATGCGACAACACGTGTCAGGGAGGGTGCGTTCCCTTGGTTGGGTTTGCGGCATGCAGGAGCGAAGTGTGAGGGTGCGGTGCGACCGCGGCATGCAGGAGCGACCATGTGAGGGTGCGGTGCGACCGTGACAGCCATGCGCAAGTGTACCTCCTTCTCATTTTGAAAACTTTAGGCAAGCTTGGCAAAAATGTGTGGCGAAGTTTGGCAATGCAAGGCCTAGACCCAAATAGGATAAGTACGTACTACCTCTGTCCGGGTTTATTGGTCCCCGTTGTATTTCGTGCCAATTTTTGACCATAGATTAAACTAAGAATATGTTCACGCATGTCACCAAACATTATATTTTTCAAAACTATGTTCAAATACGAATCGAATGAGATAATTTTTCTTGACATGCATTAACATTTTGTTAGTTAAATCTTTAGTCAAAATTTGGCACAAACTATAAAAGGGACCTATAAACCAGGACGGAGGTAGTACGTACTAGGAGTACTAGTGTTAAAAAAGAAAGGCGGGGTTTTCCTTTGATACAAATCCTCGTTTCACGTGTCAATTAATGCGTATTTTTTTTCTCGAAAGACCAAAGAGCTAACCATCTCACTCCTCATCGCTTGATTAATGCAGCGCCATGCAAACAAACCTTCTCACTTCCGCATGCATGCAGGGGATATTAATGTCCTTGGTTGCTAACCCCATCAATTTTGCCTCGATTAGTATTAGTGGCCCTTTGCAAATTGTAATTTTGATATGCTGGCCTTGTGTACAAAAAAATGGAGGTAGTAACTATATTTGAATTCCTTTCCCATTGCGGTGACGTTGACGACTTTTTTTGTGGTTTGGCGAAGTGCGTTCGACGGAGAACACCATTGAGGGAGACCACGGTAAGTCGTTCGCAAGTGCCGCCTGCAAGCCGAGACAACTTATTTGCATCCAGGAAGTCCTTTACTAATACTACTACTAGGAGTACTAGTGTGGTGAGATGGTTTCTTGAAGAAGATGATGGAGAAGCGGAGTCAGCGAAGAGTGAAATGATAGTTGCTTCGTCCGTGCTTTGTGATTTGACGCCTCACTGCTTTGTGATTTGTGATAGAAGGGATAGGGGAGTAGACCCTGTGCTCTATACTGTACTACTCCTACATGCGTCCAAGCATGGGAGAAAGAGGAGAGACGTTGCATTTTTCTATTCCTTCAATCAATCAATCAGGGAGCTTCGGTTCCATCTTTTTGGCTTTGGCAACGCCATCCACAATGGTTCCCACGATGCCAAAAGCTATTTTCACATTTGGCTACACATTGTGGATGCCCTTAACCATACCACTTGGTTTTGCTCCTATGTGCTATCTATACAAATCTCAATTGTATTGATCTAAAAATTTATAGACTCAAAGATTAGTAAAAAGGAGGTGATTTTGCCGCGCGGATGGCGTGGGAGGTTTCTAATTTTCGGAGGACGTTGTCCTGGCGGTTTGCTAACATGTGGTCCCATGTGTCAGTGCTTTACCCAGCTGATCCGTGTCCCACATGAGGCAGAACAACGGCAGAAGCAACACGTGGTTAAGTTGAAGAAGATGAGGGAGAAGCGACCAAGCTGATCCGCGTCCCACATGAGGCAGAACAGCGGCAGAAGCAACACGTGGTTAAGTTGAAGAAGATGAGGGAGAAGCGGATTTAGCAACGAGTGAAATGATGGTTGCTTCATCCCTCCAACTTCTTTTTTTAGCATTATTACTTCGTCCCTCCAACTTAACTGCGGGAAAGGTGCAGCTTTGTGATTTGACGCCTCATTGCTCATTACTACGTCGGCGCCATGACTGGGGTGCTTCACCCCGCCTGCTCTGCACTGTATTCCGGTATGGCACGTGGACCCGGTAGCTTGATGTCCCACATGTCGGTGAAAGGGACTAGAAGATTTATGAAAGCGAGCGCTCCACTCTTACGACGGAGGAGTAGACGACACGACGGCCCAGTGAACTGTCACTTGCACTGTATAGTACTATAGTTTTGTTGTTTCGCACGATCCATTGATACAAACCCGATTAAACAGGAAAGGGCGGGATTTTTCCCGCGTGGTAGATGATACTGGCCATACATTTCAAAGGCAATTTTAATGTATGCAAACTGAATAATTATAAGTAACAATATGATATCTAGTAAAACTAAAAACACATATGATTTATTGTGTTAGAGTGTAGTAGTAGTGTTGTATTGCATAATTGTTAGATGTAACATGCGGGAACGTGTAGAGATGTAGCTTTGGATAGCCTACAGAGAGAAAAGCGTAGTATGGTCACCGAACTTCAGAATAAGCTGATTACAGTCACTATATATGTTTTGTGGTGATTATCCAGTCACTTGCTCACAGTTGAGCATCGGATTGCACTCTGTTGACCGGCAAAATAGTCTGCGTGGCGCCATGTTGACTAGTTAAATTGACCGTGTTCCTTGTGGGTCCCACCTGTCAGTTCGCATAGGGAAAAGGTCAGATAAACACAAATTTACGCAGGCGCGACAAGGCTCCAACCCGTGCGCGGGAATCACCTGGTTGTGTATGTGTCTGTCAGGGCCTGATGTGTGCGCATGCACGTGTAGGTTGATCACTTGAGCGTGAGAGTGTGTGTTGGTCGTGTGATGTACTGGTGTGTGCATGCATGCGTGCGTGTGTGTGTGTGAGTGTGAGTGTTGCGTGTGTGCGTGGCTGCGTGTGTGCGTGTGAGTGTTGCGTGCGTGCGTGGGTGCATGTGTTTATGTGAGTGTTGCGTGGATGGAGTTCGTGTGCATGCGTGCATGTGTGTATAATCACCACACCAGCTCCTGTGTGTTAAAACAGACGGCTCAGCATACCAATAAGAGGGCCACCATGTCCGTTGTGCCCGCGGTCATGACTTCGCACCACCGTCAAAATATTTTTTTTCTCGTTTGTTTTCATTCTTACTAGCAAGATGCCCGTGCGTTGCACGTAACATCAAGATGCATTTGTATGACTTGTTTATCTTGTGAGAGAAAAGGATGAACGAGGGAAGGCCTTATTTGCAAATGGGGAGAGGTGTGTGGGTACCTTTTTGCAAAACTGCCATAGTTTCTTTCCTATCCGTCAGATATAAATCGGACCGCCTATATTGCAGGATGGCAGGCACACCATCATCACCAACTCTGTTTTTATAAGAGTGTATTTAAGTATTTCATAATAGTGTAGATGTAGAGTAGATACAAGTCGACAGGTGGGCACGATGTTAGTGAGATGATGTGATGCAACACTAGATCAGGTGCCACGTGGAGCGTTCAACTGGTCAACTAGTCATGTCATGAGCAAATACAAAGTTGTACGGTGAGCCCGTGACTGTATAATAACCACTAAACATACACGGTGACCGTAATGAGTGGATTATGAAGTACAATGTATGTATCGTGCTTTCACTTCAAATACAATGATCGTCATTGCATATATCGCGAGAGAAATATGAAACACGCGTGAATTTTCTGGGGGCTTAATTTTAGAGGACATGGAGATAGTTTTGTGTGCATACGTGAAAGGGCCGTACATGGGGGGTATGCGATGGAGAGAGAGATGCTCTTCGTTTCTCTTTATTATGACTAACTTTGTATATAGTATAAAAATATACAAATTCACAGTGCGGAATAAATATCATTATGGGCACAATGTAATGCAAATTAGCGTTCGTACTCCTCCATATAACTTTGTAATGTTATACATATGTAGAAACTCTAAAATAATTTTTTGGCCACACTTTATTCTAAAGGAATGTTGTATGCGAAATAAACGTGAAGAGAGGGCTTTTTAGATCAATGGGGTACGTGATGTAACATGTGTGAATGTGTAGTTGATGCATTTGGCGGGGCCTAGAGAGGTATGTGTGTGTATTACGTATTCGAGAGAGGCATGGATAGAGGGGCCGACCGGGGGTGGGGGGGTGGGAGAGATAGCACGAGAAATGAGGGTGGTCTAGAGAGAGAGAGATGAATATGATGTCACGACAAGAGATTCCATTCCCTTGAGTGTGTATATGCAAGGGGGGAGGGAATAGAGGCACCAGGAGAATTTTTCTCAATGTGTGGTGTTTGTGTTGGTATGTGTGGGTGTGAGAAGATAATGAGACGTGGGGGCAGAGGGTGTGTCACCGCGTGAGGTCCGGTGGGTCGACATGAGGCCCTTTGTTCGGTTCCATCCTGCGCCACATTGGTCGGCCCATGACACATTTAGGAAGACCCGTGGATGACTAGTCGTACAAGACAAAGATAGCAGAATTGTGAAGGACTCTGTGTCCACTGACAAAGCCGGCTAGGATTTGTAACCCTAGGTTCTCGGACTAAGGTAACCCCTCTATCTCTGATATTACTATTCATCCAACCTAACTTTAAGGGGCATCCTACAGAATGCTCTGCTAGAATCATACTCGTCGATTAGGAAGAGAGGTGTGAGATAATGCGTGAGAGACAGGCGTAAAGATAATTTGCGTACATGAGACACGTAGGCAGGTCCATGTATATAGAAAGGGTCGATGAGGATTGTGCGTGTGTATGTTTGCGAGAGGAGTGCTTGTGATAAAGGTTAGTGAAAACAGTTGTAAATGGTTACGAGAGGGAGGGAGGGTTATATCTAGAGAATGTGTGCGAGAAAGACACCTCGGGAGAGAGTGTGTGAGCATGTGTGAGAGACCACCGATGGAGAGTGAAACTACACATAAAAGACTGCTCTGCACATTGATTAAAGATATAAATTGTATCCAAATATTAGGATGGGATCATCATATTTGCAATTCGCGTAAGGAGTGGTCATTGATCCATCAGACATCTAGATTCTATTGAATTTGAGCATGTCTATGTTATTATTCGACACAATTGATCCACATAGTTAGTATTTTGAACTCCAGACAATGCATCGCTTTAGCAATCGAATATAAACGTGAGTATAGTTCATGTTGTGTGTGTAAAGCACATTATATATACGAAAGTTATACATTGGACATTTATAAATAGCTACCTATGAACTAGTATACATTTGAATTCAACCTAAGGTGGTTTAAAAAAAATCGAATTCAACATGAAGTCCATTCAATTATTTGAATTTGATATCATGGCATTTGTATACCATACCTAAACTATGGGGGTACCAATCTTTGCTCTGATTTTGTACATAATAGCATATGTAGTCGTGTACAAAATAGATACAAATTTAGCTCCTCCATTCCAAAATAATCGTAGTTATAGGATTTTCAAGTGTCCAACTTCAAAAGGAAGCGGATAATTTAATGAGGATTTCAAACATACAAGGTCAAATATAACGTTGTCTATTTAGGTCAATACTCATAGTTCAAGAGTACTGTAAACGTGAATGCTTGTGTTTCAAAATTTTGAACGAAGCGCCAAAAGAGCCTCTACTCGCCTGAAACCGCGTGAGACCAATGTTTGGTAGTACAAGGAAATTACTTTTCTAATAACTCCGACCTGTGAAACCTACTGGCCCGACGTCCAAAGGTCTAAACCAGGGTGGGTTTGTAGCTTCATCTAGACGCCACACAACCGCCTCCGAAAAACATTCATACACAATGGCCACCTAAGCACACATGCGCGCGGCCGAAATCACTCCCGTCCACTATTTGGGACACCTGGGATTACCATCCTACCCCCGACGCGCAGTAGGTCTAAAATTTAAGAGGGGGGCAAAGTTTGTACTTTCCCCAAATTTCAAAACAGCGTCCCATATTCTGTTCAAAAAAGCCAAACACAAGCACGTCCCATACCGAAACATGGTTCCCCCCCACCCGTCCGATTCCCCATTCGTACTCCATGGGTGCCAAAACTACCTCTCCACCAGCCGCGAAACCCCGGCGTCCTCCGTCCGCCACCCCATCCCACCCATCAACCGCCGCCCTCCTCCATCACGCTGGCGCCGATACCCCGATGTCGTCATCCACCACAACCTCAACCGCAACGCCCTCCACGGCTAGTAGTTGAAGCCGAGGCCGAGCCGTCCGTACCCGATCCAGTTCAACCACGCCGTCCTGCGCCTCACCGCTGCCGCTCCAACTTCACCACCGTCCACCGCACCGGAGCTGTTCCTGCTACGCCGTCCTTCGCCGCCTCGGATCTGCTTCCCCTCCGCCGACATACAGCCACGGCAACACAGTCAACAATTTGTCCATGGGTTCGTCCAAGCCTGCATCCTCCAGAACATCGGTTTCCCTGGTAAAAACAAGAAGATCGGCACGACATGTGGAGGTGACCACACCGGCAACCGAAGAAGGTACTCATCTTCCCTTATTCGTGCAAATCTTATGTCTTTGCTTGCACGGTATTCATCCCACAGAAGACACTAGTTAACCACTTCTTCTTGATACTAGATGTTCCTACTAACTCGCGATGCACAAGGTTTCTCCTCATATACTATTTCACCTTAGCTAGAGGTCCATCGCCCCCCTGAGTTTCAATTTTTGGCCAGTTGATTGCCAATTAACGAAAGCATTCCCCGGCGTAACAGGCGCTAGTACGACTATTACGTCGGGGAAGCAGCGCCTTGGTGTTTATCTTAGGGGCGGCTGCGGCCTAGAGCTACTGGCGCCCGATCTGGAGGTCAGCCGGGATTAAAGGGATGGCTTGGGGGCGCTGCCAAGCACGGCGGTGGTTTGAGGTCGATGGGAGGGCGGGGCGGCAGAGGCACGGGTCTGGGCTGGTGGTCGTTGGCGGTTCGTGAAAGATCGTCAACAGTGACTGGCGGGAGGTAGACGAAGGCCATCTGCCCGTTCCTTAAGGATCGGACAGTTCGTTAAAAAAATCGACTGACCTATTTATTTTCAGTCGACTGTTATCTTAGATATGACCACATGTGGTGGTGTGCTGGAGGAGTACCTGCATTTCCTGTGCTCATATATTACAAAATCATACGGAGTAGAATCTAATTTTGTTTGCCATGCAATGTTGTAGAGCTATCATATGTCTCCTGTCATTTATTTTTAAGCCACCTGCTATCTACTACTTTTACAGTCCACTAGTTCGGCACACACTTCACCCATACTCTCACTATTGTGTTTTTATGCAAGGGTATTTCAGACTCTCCTGCCGAAAGAGAAGCAGCAAAGAAAAGAGAGAAGTCGCTCCAGCTTGGTATACGGGTAGGCAAGATATGTTACAACGCTATAAAGGGTGCAGTGTCAGCAGATGGAGACGGTAAATGTAGCTCTGTAGTTGATGACCTCGCTCGCAATGAACCACCATCCCAGGTGCTTGCTTTAACTTCGCGGTGTCATACGTGGTTGCATGTTGGTGTCTAGCTTGTATTCGAAAGGCCGAAGTCGGTCTTTATTAAGATAAGGAAAGATATGTTTTACATGAACCACCATCCTGTGAGCACCAGAAGACAAATAGCTAGTCAGGGCACTGGCCGAGCCAGTGACAAGCCCAACCAAGACAGGCATCACCTGGAAGCCAACTAAAAAGCCGCGATGGTGGCGAAGCAGCCCGCCTCCCACCAGGCTCTCAGGTCCTAGATGATCATGTTCACCACTCCAGCCGGATGTCTAGCTTGTATTGTTTCCAATTTGGTTAAATTGCATCTGCTTAGCTTACACATTATACCTTTGAATATGACATGCCTTTCTGTTTTTGGTACATACTAGTACATCTGTGTATTAACCATGTTCTTACATCAAACTAATGTTCTTTTGGATCCCTCATCAATCACTTATGACGAGGCAGGCAGGCAAGGGGACTACTCCTCATTTAAAGAATGCAGCGTCAGCCTCCCGACATGATTCTCAAGAAACGGAAAGTCTAGATGAAGATAGTGAACGTAGCTCTATAGTTGATTACAACATTTCCCCTACACTAGCATTGCAGGTGCTTGCTCTAACTTGGCAGCGTGATATGTGGTTGCATGTTGCATATGCTGTCTAGATTGTAATTCTTCCAATCTGGTTAAACTGCATGTGCTAGTCTGCTTAGCTTATACTCCTGCAAATGTGACATTATACCTGTTAATGTGACATGCCTTCCTATATTTAGTACATAGTACATCTGTCTATTAAGCATGTCCTTACATAAAACTATTGTTTTTTTGTATCCCGCATCAATCAATATGACGAGACACCTTTATTATATGCAGTGCGATATTAGTTGCATCTTTCATATGATTTATAGCATGCGTTGCTTCTAATTTGTTGAAATTCCATTTATGATGGGACGCTTTTAACTTGGCAGTCATATTGGTTGCATCTTTCATGTGGTGTCTAGCTTGCATTGCTTCTTATTTCCTGGAATGGTTTCTGCTTAGTTTACACAAAAAGTTGTGAACATGCCATGCCGTCCTATTTTTCGTACATATTCCATCCTGGTATCATGTGTTTGCCTTACATCAAAGTAGTGATTGTCAGTATCATGCATGAATGAGTTCTGAAGAGAGAATTTTATTGCTTTTTCTTGTCGGTTTTACTTGACAGTTCAAAATCAATAAAGCAGAAGGAAGTTAGCAAGGCAGCGGATAAAGGTGCTCCTTCCAAACGGAGGGCCTCTACAGTTTCTACTCCTCCACACCCCCAAGATGATTTCCAAGACAACACATGCATAGACACTCAACAAAGCTGTGTTTATGATGAGCACGTCTCCCCTAGTGCAGCATCACTGGTGCTCCCTCTAACTTGGCACTGTTATATGTGGTTGCATGTTATGTGTGATGTCTAGCTTGTATTGCTTCTAATTTTGTTGAATTCCATCTGCTTACTTTACAAATTATACTTGAATAAGACACGTGTTCCTGTTTCTAGAACATAAAATATTTGCCTATCACACCATGTTCTTACATCAAATTACTACTGTTGTGTAACCTGCAACAATCACTTATCATAAGACACGTTTGACTTCGGAGTGTGATATAGGTTACATCTCACATTCTTTTCTAGCTTGTACTACTAATTTGTTGAAATGGCACTTATGACGAGACAGTTTTAACTTGGTAGAGTGATATTATTTGCATCTTTCATATGGTGTCTAGCTTTCATTGCTTCTAATTTGTTGAAATGCCTTGTCCTTAGTTTACACATCATAAGCTGTGAATATGCAATGTTGTGAATATGCAATGGCACTAATGACGAGAGACCTCTAACATGGTAGTGTGATGTTGTTTGCATCTTGCATATGATTTATTTCTTGTACTGCTTCACATTTGTTTAAACGCCATTTATGCTGAGACACTGTTAACTTGCCAGAGCGATATTTGTAGCATCTTTCATATGGTGTCTACCTTCCATTGCATTGCTTCTAATTTGGTGAAATGTCTTATTCTTAGTTTACACATCATAGTTCTGGTTATCTCTTCCATCCTGTTTTTCATACATATTACATCCTCCTATCATGTGGTTGTCTAACATCAAAGTTTTATTCGTCTGCATCACGCATCAATTTGTTCTGAAGAACTAAATTTTATTCGTTTTTCTTGTCGGCTTGACTTAACATGGCACAGAGAAAGAGGAAGAAACAGAGAATGGCAGGGAATGAGAAGCGGATGAATCCTGCAGATTTTGCTGGTACTGATGGTGCAATAGAAGGTGAAAGTCCAGCGAAAAATTCTACAAACACGGCATCCCATGCTACACGAACTGCAAAAAAAGCCAAACAGAAACAAATAGCTGCCACCAAACAAGCAGAGACAGCCCTAGTTCTTGCAACACCTACCACAGTACTACCAGCTGCACGACATACTCGTGCGTCAACTGAGCTAGCAGCACGTTCCCAAGCTCCCTTGCCACCTGACAGTACTTCCCAAGCACTCTTGACACAAGACGAGTTGGCAATATCAGATGAACCTTGTGAGCTTCAACAACAAGAAGGTAGTTGCTGGAGTCAAGTTATAGTTGCATGCTTCTTTATGTGTAGTCTCACAGTTTGATGTACACTAACACTTCCTATGTTTGTTGTTGGACTAGCACCTAGGCGCAAGAGGAAACAAACATCAGGGATAATGCTCGATAGGTTAACTAAATCTAGAGGAGGAAGAATGGAGATCCGTTTTGAGCTAGGTGTATAAAGGCCACGTGATGCTACAGAGTCAGCCAAGTTAGTATCAGAGGCAGCAGTTGCCGTTAGGTGTCATGTACGTATCCTCCCAACATGGATTCAGTACAGGAACGACAAAGACGGGAACCGGTTCAACACCTTCCTCAACCATTTATCTGTAAGTATGGTTATGTATGGAAACTAGTAATATCGTCTTGCTCTGTCCCATACTTCCTAGGTTGCTGATAATAAGACTCCCATAATTTTCAACAGACGAGGTTTAAGTTGGATAGCCAAGAGGATGCAACCAGACAAGCTTGCACCCATGTTTTCAAGTCTGCTTTGCGACAGTATCGGTATAACTTGAGGAAAACTCACTTTGAAGGCAAGGCTAACAGTGAACTTTCCCAAACATCTCAAGTGGAAAATATATCGGATGAAGACTGGAGGGGCCTTGTTAAACACTGGTCTGATCCGAAGTATCAGGTACATTATATATATGTGATCAGATCACATGTTGAAGTCCTATTGACGCATGTGCCACACAATTCTATCTTCTTGTAGGTGAACTGTTCAAAGAACAAGGCCAACCGTACGAAAGTGAAATTCCAACAGACGACAGGATCTCGTAGCTATATTGCACACTGTGAGGCTCTTGTAATTAGCTGTTGTTTCACTCTTTTTGCTGTACCATATTATTGGATCTATATTGACTTGTTCGAAATGCAGAAGAAAGCCCGCAAGGACCAAAAAGTACCTGAACCAAATGTTGTGGAAATCTTCAAGGACTATCAAAGCCTTTTAACTACTACTTACTCTGACTTGTGCCTTGAACTGCATGGTTTGCAGCCAATGTCTATTACTCTTTTCAATTTTATACACAATTTTCTTAGCGTATCATTGCACCTTACAAGGTTTAAAAGGGAGGAGTGATGTTCCTTTGATCTTGACCCGTAATCTAGTTCCGTGCTGGACTTGCCCACACAATGTTACAATTTCCTGTTTGTCTGTTCTCAGTTGTTTTGTGATATGAATGATGTCATACTATGCTTACTGTATTAGAAACTTCGTCTCTTTATCCTTAGCCCTCAATACAATGTGAAGAAATAGACAATACATTAGCGATGGTACATGGTCATATGTTTGGAACCTGGTTTTATTATGTACTTTGCAATAAAATACAACTAATATTTTACATGGGTTCACCAGAATAAGTTCTGTATATAGACCAAAGCTATTTTGTTTGGTTTTGCTGCCTCCTTAATATCTTCTGTTCTGGTACTACTAATGTAAAACCTCAACTTTTCAGCGAGCTATGGAAAAAATGGTGGAACCGCCACCTTCTGAAGGTGGCGAGGCAACTATAACCGCAATGTCAGCTCTTGCTGCAGTGGGTCAGTACCTGTCCACTAACAGTGCGAAAAGCACGTTCCTGCGTAATACTGGGTTGGTTGTTAAGGCAATATCGTCCAAACTGCCTCATGATCAAGACATGCAAGCTCAAAGCAATGTTGTATCTGCGCTCCAGACACAAGTCCATTCCCTAACAGAGGCCCTTTGTGAAACAAGGAGAAACATTGCTCAATGTCGTCAAGATATGCATGGTTTTGAAACCACACTATCAGACATTTGCTATGTTGTTCAGGAGCCTAGGGGAAATGAAGGCGAGGGTTATGGTGTTCCGTCGGACAATACAGCATGAAAACATAACAGTCAGGTCAAAAGAACCGAGCTTCTGAACTTGTGGTGGTGCATTTATCTGCTAGACTGTTAAGTTTTATGCCAACCTTCCTTTTGTTATATAGTTGTAATTTGTTTTGGTGCGATACAAAATTTATTCTTAAGGTGCAGCCACCGGCTGAAGAAAATAGCAAGCCATTTTTGTATAGTGTAGGGTGTTCCCTATATTTGCACTGGTGGCGATCTTTGATGCCGAGTGGATGTAATCTGTGTAATCGCCTTAATAGCCTAGCGTTAGTTTGGGCCTTATTTATTTCCTAGTCTTCTTTTTCCCTGGTTTGCTAGTGGCCGCAACTACCCATGGGCCATATACGGGACGTAGGATCCATGGGTCTCCTACGGGCCGTCGATAAATGGGCCTGTAATCGGTGGACCTCGGGTCGTCGATAAATGGGCCTCGGGCCGTCGGATAAATGGGTCTACATGGGCCATAATCGGGCGTAATTGGTATCGGCCCAGCACGGTAACAGGCCGTTAACAGGCCGTAGGACTGCAAAAGCTTAATTCTGTCACAGGCATAACGGGTCGTTAATGGGCCAGAATATAGGATGGGCTGGCCAGAAACGGGCCGACTCTTGCCATGGGTCGAGTTTGGCCCATTTGTGGAACATGCCAGTAACGGGTCGACTCTTGCCATGGGCCGAATTTGGCCCATTAGGGGAACAGGCCAGTAACGGCCCGGAAGTAATCGAGGGCCGAAAAAGAGCCCAAGAACATATGGGCCGTCAATAGGCCCAAAGTTAATACGGGATGGAAACGGCCCATGTAAATCACAGGCCGTTAGCGGGTACAAAGGAAATTACTGTTCATTATGGGCTAGAGTCACCGTGGGCCTGTAAAGGGCCGAAAGATACGAAGGCCTCATATGGGCCGAAAGACGTCGTGGGCTATACATGGGCCGGAAGTGAAATGGGCTGGTGTTATATTCGCCGGGCCACATGACGTTGTTGGGCCGATTTCCTTTAGTGCCTAACGGGCCGTAAAATGGGCTATTTGCGAAGAGACCGTTAACAGGCTTTTCATGGGCGAGCCCGTTAACTTTTTACCAAGTCAAACGGGCCGGCTTTGTAAGCTAAATGGGCCAGTGGTGGGCTGTGGCACGTGTCGACATATCATAGGCGCCTATCTGACCCACTGACGAGCTGACACGTGTTTCGTCCGGCCAATAAGAAGTTTACACGTGGAAATTTCCCATTGATCGGGTTGTTAACGGGTTATCGGATCCAAAACCCGACCCGATAGCTTAACGGCGTTCCGTTACGGTGGATGCCACGTGTCGGTCACCCTTGATGAAAGCACTTCTGTGACGCACGATTTATCGTCATGGAAGTGGACACTTCCGCGATGACAATTTTGGTAATGTCATGGAACACTTCTACGACATCACAGGTATGACTATCTTGATTCTGTCATAAATTTGTCATGGATGTACATGCATGACAAAAAACACGACCTACTGTGACAAACACGTATCATCACGGAAGTGTATTTTTTTGTAGTGTTGGGAACAGAGGTCTGTGGCGCCGACCGCCGCCGCGATTTCTGCGCAGCGCTCCGGTGTCAGCATCTTGTAGTAAGTGATCTTGCGGCGCACCATGGCTTTCCGGCAAACTAGGGGATGCTTGATGCGGGCTAGGGGATCAAAAGGTGGGGGAATGGGCTGGAGATTTGGTGTGGTTTTAGGGCAGTGGCTGGCGTAGGACGAGCAGCGAAGGTTCTGGTGTGAATAGTGGTTCCAGTGACGACCAGTCAATCGGTTTTGACTGTACATCGCTCTTGTCGCGTTCGCGTTGAAGCCCGGCACGTTGGACCCTCCATGTCGCTCACCGAATGGAACGCGCTTCGTCTTGCATTTTCGCTCGCTTGTGGGACCGCAGTTGAGAGCAAACCGACGTCCCTCCCCCTCCCCCGCCCGCGTAATTTATTATACCACTACTCCCTCCATTTTATGTGGAGTAAATAAAAACAGAGGGAGTATACTATGGATGAGGATCCCCTGAAGTGGCCGGACCCATTGGGTAACTGACATGCGGGGCCTAGCAAGCATGGGGTCCGCCAGTAAGTGACCGAAAGGGAGGGTAAGGCAGGGATACCTACGTCAGAGGATCCACTTCCACTATACTACTTTGACCAAATGTTAGAGTAATAATATATGACATGCAACTTACACAAATGTTAGAGTAATAATATATGACATGCAACTTACACAAAGCATACAGGGTCTAGTGCGTTTTTCGAGGCTAACTTTGACCAAATGTTAGAGTAATAATATATGACATGCAACTTACACAAAGCATATGGTCAATTTCGTATGTGAAAGGAGTTTCCAATGATATAATTTTCACATTATACATCTAATATACTCCCTCCGTCTAGGTGTGTAAGTCATCTTACGAAAACAAAATAATCCCAAAACACGTAGGCGCGGTGCATTAACTTCTACCTCGTTTCTTGTTTCTTGACATATGAACCAATAAGAGATGAGGGTGCATGTGCATGCTTTTAATGACCTGAGACTATCAAACATGACATGCAGTGGCTAGTTCATTGCATGCAATACTATTAATTAGCAAATAAACATTAATGTCTCTCATTTTTCCCTCCTCCTTGGTCATGGTGCACAGCCTAAGAGTACTCACCTATGTGAAAGGAGTACTATTAATCTTGTCAATAGTTAAATTGGAAATCATCTCGAGTACAAATCTAGGAGTACGTACGAATCTAACAATAATGATTGGGCGTTGTTGAATGTTGATACCTTTTTTTATCATAGTAGAGATACTTTGACTACACATAAAACTTATATGTAAGGTAGAAAGGATAGGAGGGAGTATATTGTACCTTCAACAATGAAACGAACATTGAATACCCTTTATATATGATTTGCGGATGCTATGATCACCGGTTCAAAATTTTGAATCCGCCTTAGGTATCACGTGCCCCCACTCGTTCCCTCTCGATTTCATCTCGTGGTCCGGATATCTATTGAAAGAGGACTAGGGTGGGTACATGCGAATGATACTCGGCGGAATGTTCAAATGAGGCATGCGGGAGGATGGACTCGACTGGAGGGCGACATGATCGATGGAGAAGAGGGTTGGAGAGGAATGAGAAATAAGCAAATGCCACATGATTACACTTGAACGGCTCAAATAAACAATAAGTTGTCTCGCTTGGCCTACATAGTGAAAGGCCTAATGTGCAACACGGAGCACTCATGCTCGAATATGGCCGGGAAAACAGGGAAACCGACATGTGGGCACACCCATCGGGACGACGTAGCGTAGACTAGTCCAATGGAGGAGCTGGCCCACGACCTCCTCGCCATCGACAACCGTTCATGTGGGTCTTTTGGGCCAACAACGGGGCGCAGCTCCAGCACCGCCTTTGGACACGGCGACCGCGGTGAGCGACACGCTCATATCGTCGATAGACACGGTCGGTTTCAATGTGCCGAGGGTGGCGTTTGTGTTGTGGCACGACCAACGGTTTGTTTGGTTTGTGACCAAAGTTGCCCCATCAAAGCATTGGGTAGCCAAAATTTTGGTTGAGGTATTGGTTGCCCATGATTTGGCCGACATTGGCAAGAAAAATGAACTAGAGTTGGCTAGAGTTCATTGGCATGCCAAAGAAATGGCAACCATCTAAACAAAGACCAATCTTTGGGTCATGACCAAAATTTTGGTAAGGTGCACTTTGGCCACAATCCAAACACACCCCAACACCCGGCTCGTCGCGGATGCACGGGGCGCCGCAACGCGTCCGCGGAGTGGTGTAGCGCAACCAACTGCATCCTCTGGACCTGAGACCATGCCGGGTTGTCTTGCTTTTTCAATGACATGCGGGGATCGCATTTGAGAAAAGGGCATCTCCAACGTTGCCACGACCGTAGCTGACTACCCTGGCACACCAAAGCCCTCGTCCCTCGCGCCGTCGTGCGGTGCGTTCCTAACCGGCACCAGCTGCCCGCATTCATGTCATCCGTTCGTATGTCGTCTTTAAGAGGCTCAGTGCCCGAGGAACCAACTCCGGCGACTTAATGACGCACCCGGACGCTTGGCCTCACCGGAATGCGCTACTTAAAGCGGCAACGCCCAGCTAACCTCCACACCATAGCGCATCATCCTCCTACCTGACACCACATCCGCCATGACCGCAAGTGCGAACGCTCTGCGCGAGAGCTTGTCTTCGGGGATCAAGCTTGAGGTCGCTGCCCTCGCTCAAGTCACCTCTCGCGATGCAATAGCGGCGTAGCCGGACGCGGATGCGACCGCACAAGTAGTGGCCACGTTGGCGGCCGACGACGGGAGCACCGTCAGCCACGCGTCCTACTTGCCGCCGTCCAACGTCCGGCACCACCGAGGTTGAGGACTCCTCCAAGGATGAGTAGGGCATGGGAGGTGGCAGGGCATGGTGTGCCAACTGGCCAGTCCGTATCCCGTGTTCTACTCTTCCTCTCCAGAGACCGCACCTTCACTTCACGGGTCTTGAACCCCACCCCCGTACATAGAGATCACAGATGGAGGACGTCGGTCGCCGCCGTAGAATAGGTTTAGGGTCGGGTTTCTTTTATTTTTCTATCTTATAAAAGTTCGAGATGTAATGAAAATCTGCCGTGTTTGCATTAATCTCGGGCGGTGTATATGAACTTTCACAATAATATACATATTGTAGGAGTACTAGTGCATGGAAGATCAAGATCTTGTGGGAGAAAAGGATGAATGAGGGAAAGCCTTATCTGCAAATGTGGAGAGGAGTGCGGGTAAATTGTCATAGTTTCCTTCCTATCCGTTAGATATAGATCGGACGGCCTATATTGCAGGATGACAGGCACACCATCATCACCAACTCTGCTTTTTATTGAAACGAGACAAATCTAAAAAACCCAACTAACCCAACCTCCTAGCATATCACGCGGGAAAAGACCCAACCACGCCGTTTTAGTCGGGATTACCGGATTACTAGTAGTAGTATCGATGGATCGCGTGAAGCAACAATTTTTTTGAGGGGGCGAAGCACCTAGTTTAAAAGGAAAAAAGGTGGTACACTCATAGCACTCCTGTCGCGGTCGCATTGCACCCCACACACGTTCGGTCCTGCACACGGCTCACGCAAACGGAACGCGCTTCGGCTTGCCTCTTCACTGACACGTGGGACTGCACTTGGAGAAACCGACCATGCGCCAAACTCCCCCCGCCCACCGCGCGAAAATCCTCCTCCCCCTCCCCCACACAAAAATTCCCCCCAAATTCGATTCAACCGCCCTTCGGCCAAATATTCCCCCAAACCCCCGCTCCCCCCGTCCCCCCTCTACTCCATTCGCTCAGCCAAAGCCGCCCTCCCCGCCACGCCGATACGTCGGCGCCGCGGTTCGTCGAGGGGACGCACGGTGATCCTCTCGCTCCCACAGTAGGCTCTCGTAGACTGTCGTCCTCTAGCCGCTCCGCCACCTCTGGCTACGTTCTTGTGGAGGTGCACGGCGGTCAGCGCCGCCACCGCTGGCGACGTTCGTGTGGAGACGCACGGCGGTCAGCTTCTCCCACAGTACGCGCATTCTAGACTGAGGCCCCGTTCATGTCGGTGTAGTGCTGAATGTTAGCTGATAGATTCTATTAATCTCACTGTTTGCCGAAGTAGTTTACTGTCAATATACTCTGCTTAAGAAGCTTCCTTGCCCTGTTCTGCACTCAATCTGCTTTGCTGAGATGGCATGCCAAGGCCGATTAGTTGCTAAAATATCCTGCCATATATTTATTGTGACGTAGATTGCCATGGTCTAGTAGCCAATCTGTTAGGTGAAATAGCTCTACACCGTTTTATACTCGATCTTTGTTGCTGCGATGGCCTTCGATAGTTTGATGGTTGTGTGCTCAGGCTCATTGACTGCTGAAACAGCCTGCCATAATTTAGCACGCAAATCTGTTTGCTGAATTAGCCTTACATATATTTCGTTACTTAGATCTGCTCGTCCAAATATCTTGCCATAGCTTTAGACATCGACCTAGGTATATTTTTCTGGACTTCATAAAAAAGCATATATGTTTTTCCTGTAATATCTAGTAGAAAAACTAATTTGTATGTCTAACAGATTGACAGGACTTGGATAACTTCTGCTCGAAGATTCTCCGCTGCATATGTTGAGGGGGTTGAAAACTTCATGAACTTTATCAGAGCTGAGTACGGTGGTCTAAAATCAGATGTGCTCTGCCCGTGTAGCAGTTGTATGAATTCAGTTACAAGACCCCAGTCAACTGTGCAAAATCATCTACACTTGTACGGGATGTCGGTCACATATACTAAGTGGGTTCATCATGGTGAAGCTGTGAACGTCAATGTTATTGACTACATGGAAGCAGCAGATCACCATCTTGATCTGCCTGATGCTCAAGTGGAAGAGGAGGAGGAGGTGGTGGTGGCAGAGCCAGTGAGTTTGACCAACATTGAAACAATGCTACGAAATGCTCGTCCATTCCATGAACTTTCACCTGCAGAAGAAAAATGGTGGGCCCGCATGTTTGAACAATGCAACGTTGTTGTCACCCCAGGAAATAAGCTATCAGTATTCTCAGCTATGGTCACCTTTCTTCAGGTGAAGACATCTGAGCGGATGACCAACAAATCATTCGTTGCGATGTTGGCTGCTTTCCGCAAATCTTCCCGAGATGCGTCTGAGCTGCCACACACCTACAGTAAAATGAAGAATTTCCTTCGTGCAGTTGGAATTAGATATGATATGATCCATCTTTGTAAGAATAATTGTGTTCTATTCCAGAAGGATTATGCCAACTTAAGTGAATGCCCGAAATGCAAATCATCAAGATGGAAAGATGGCGATGCTGTGAAGAGGGTTCCTCATAATGTTCTGAGACATTTTCCAATTACACCAAGATTGCAGAGGTTGTTTCATGATGCTGAAACAAGAGAGGATGTACTGTGGCATTCTAGGAACCAGGAGTACAGAGATCCGAATGTAATGAGCCATCCATCTCATGGTAGTGAGTGGAAAAGCTTCAATGATAAACACAAAGAGTTTGCTGCTGATCCGAGAAACATTAGACTTGGCTTAGCTTCAGATGGATTTAACCCATTTGGCCACCAGAGCGCCACATATAGCATGTGGCCAGTGCTTGTTATCCCTTACAACATGCCTCCAAATGTCTGCACCAAAGAATCAAACTACATGATGCCTTGCTCATCCCAGGTCCAAAAAGTCCTAGAAAGGATTTTGATTTGTTCATGGAGCCTCTTGTGGAGGAACTTCAACAGCTATGGAAGGGTGTTCTCACTCGAGACCTATATAGCAGCCCACCAGCTGATTTCTTTCTGTGTGATGTTGTAATTTGGTGCATCCATGATTATCCGGCTTTGGTCACTATGTCAGGGCGAACGACACATGGTTACAATGCATGTGTTCGCTGTGACAGGAATCTGCTGTCATACGCAATACTTAGAAAGATCTATTACATTGGACACCGCCGTTTCCTTGCTAAGGACAAGCCGCGTCCTAGAATATACCGAAGACATGTGTTCAATGCAAAGCATGAAATACGTGATGCGCCAAAGAGGCTCACCACCGATGAGTTGCAAGTGGAATTAGAGAAGGTCAAGCATATTACACCAGGAAACCATCCTGGTAATGGTAGCGGGAAAAGGAAGCATGGCACTGTAGAAGAGAGATTATTGTTTACCCGCAGGTCCACTTTGTGGGACTTGGAGTATTGGAAAGATTTGGATCCGCGGCATAATCTTGATGTGATGCACATCGAGAAAAATATATGTGACAGCATTATCGGCACACTTCTTAACATTGAAGGCAAGACGAAAGATACCTTAAAATCTAGGATTGATTTGACACACCTGGGTATCAGAAAGGATTTGCAGGTGCAAGATGAAGGTAAACCACGGGATATGGCACCAGCTGTGTACGTCTTGGACAAGGTAAAAAGAAAAGAATTCTGCGAGGTCCTGTCACGTGTGAGATTCCCACATGGATTTGCTTCCAACCCTGAAAGGAGAGTTAGTGCAGATGGAAACAAGGTACAAGGGTTGAAAACTCATGACTGCCACGTCCTACTTCAAATGGTTTTACCTGTTATCCTTAGAGGATTGGGCCGCCCTGACTTATACAGAGCAGTTGCAGAGTTGGGACAATTCTTCAGGGAACTCTGCAGTAGAAATATCAGGATATATGCTTTGGAGCGTCTTAGAGACAAGATACCAACTATATTATGCGACCTTGAGAAGATATATCCTCCAGCCTTCTTTGATGTGATGGTGCATTTGGATGTTCATCTACCTGATGAGGCACTACTTAGAGGTCCAGTACAGTATGGCTGGATGTACCCTATTGAAAGGCGGCTAGGCACTTTCAAGGGCTATGTTAGGAACATACCTAGACCCGAGGGTTCCATTGCAGAGGCCTACATTGCTACAGAAGCGTTGACATTCTGCTCAAAATACATTGAAGCAGTTGATCAGCTTAGCAAAGAGGTGGGTGAAGACAATCCCGGGCTCAATGTTTTCGATTATTCTGTTCGAGTTACAAGGAAGAGTCGACAAGAGGACAAACCTAAAGATTTGGACAAAATGGTTTGGTATGTGTTGAATAACTGTCCTGAGATACTACCTTATATCAAGTAAGTGCAGTACTGTAGCTTATACATCGTAATCTACTAAACTTGCAGCACATTCTTATATATTTAGATGTTTGACGTGATCACTATGTTGTGCAACATGTACAAAGAGGAGTTACTGCCGCAAAATCCAAGAAACATTGACAAAATGGTTATGGCAGGATTTGCGAAATGGTTCAAGAACCATGTAAGCTTTTGAAGTGCACTGTCAGTTTTTTTAATATATTGAGTACATAAGATGATCAGCTTGTCTATTTTCTAACCATTGGTTAAGAAGATGCAGGAGGATGGGCAGGCAGTTGATGATGCCCTTTACTCACTAGCAATGGGTCTTGATACTCGGGTAAGACATTATGAATCTTGCGTTGTTGGAGATGTGCGCTACAACACCCTTGCATGAGACGAAGGCAGGAAGACACAAAACAGTGCCATCATGAGCATGGATACGTATGACAAAGAGACAACTGAAATGTATGCTAACATAACAGACATTGTTCAGTTGCAGTATATCTCCGGTTTCGAGGATCATCGGTGTGTGGTTCTGTTGTGCGGTCGTTGGTATAACCTGTTTTCCAGGATCGCAAGACCCAGAGCTGATGATTATTTCAAATCCATCAATGTTAAGGCGGCGTACCAGACCAACGAGCCTTTTATTTTGGCAAATCAAGCAACACAGATATTTTTCTTGGAAGACACATTTGCACGTAGCAATGACTGGAGAGTATTGCAAAGGTTTGAGTAGAGGAATTCGTTTTATGAAGTTGCACAACAAGATGATGCTTACACTGCTTCTGATGTACAAGATAACACAGATGTTCCTAATATCTTTGAGACCATCATGTCAATGACGCCGGCGAAAAGATTGCATGTCGTGCTATGGACATACAAGAGTTGATCAAGAAGAAGCCAACGTTCGAGGACGTTGAGGACGAAGAAGAAGATGACACCGTGGGGAATTACGATTCAGACTGATACACATGGCGAAGATGTTGACGCTGCTGCTGCGGATGATGATTACATTGCTTTTGTCGTATTTGCCTGTCAGAAGACGTTTTTTATCTACTATGTGAAATTGTGTTTGCTATGACAACTGAAACCTGATGAACATGTTGTTTAGTATTTTGTTGTGAGAACATCACTTCTTATGTATGCTGATTTGTGTTTGGTGATTGTATGACAACTAAAACATGATGACATTGTTGTTTAGTTGTACTCATATTTGGCTGTGAAACTTGAATTTGATGACATAGTTTGCTGTTGGACTGCAATTTGCTCGACGTCTTCGAATGAGAACAAAGCTGACCTGACAGGGCCTCTCCTATCTATTTATTTATATGAGCAAAAGGGGATACCCCCTGATTTCCGTTATTAGAAATCATTAGATGTTCACAAGACTACGCCCAGCCTGCTACACAGGTTTCATTCATTACTAGTTTCAGCAAAGTGCTCATGTCGTAGCCACTGAATACATCACGAGTGCTACATACACTGCAAATAAAGAGACAATCATCCTACAGAGCACATCGATTTTCCCCATTATCCTCACAATCTCTTTCATCTCCTCATTGCTGTCAAGGTCGTTCAACAGCTGTTGCTTGGCCATGATCAGGGGAACTGCGTCTTTATCCTTCTACTCTGCATCTTTCTCTTCTGTCGTTCCTTCAGTTACTTTGAATCCGGCTAGAAATTTCGGGCTGTATGCTGTTTGGGACAGATTTGGAGGCTGACTTGTGGGTCTACTAGGTTGACATGTACTTTGGCTTTGTCAACTTAGTCCGCAATCGATTCTAGCAGCAGTGACCATTGGATGTTAGTCCAACGGCCGTGCTGCTTCTTCAATATCTGATCTTCTTGCTCCAGCTGCCCAAACCAGCTCCGGTGGGACTGCCTGCTCCCGCCTCCCGTGGCCGGCTATGCTGCCGCACAGGCCGCACCGCCCCACCCTACTTCATTGCTGGCCATGCCATTCCTCTACTAACCCACACCTTCTGTTATTTCCCGCGACGATAGCCGGACCAGTAAACCCTCGTACTCCCTACCGCGTGGGCAACCATTGCCGAGTCTTCCCCGGCTCCGTGTCGTTCCCTTCCTAGGCCTCGCCGTCGTCCACCGCCATGGTGCTCTCAGCACGGCCTGGTCAACATGGTCAACGAACGACATCCACCGGCCGTGGACTGTACGCGCAAAATAATGATTCCTCCACCTGATAGCTGGGACCCACCGGAAGGGCCTCTGTATTTCGCAAAAAAACGTTCCCCCCGTTGACATGTCGGACCCACCAGCTATATCTTCACGCGCAAGGAAGTGCCTCCTTATTACGCACAAAAAAATGAATACCCACCCTGCTAGATGGGACCCACCATAGTGGGAGGATGACTTGTGGGCCAACTAAGTTGACGGGGACGGAGGGCTTTGTCAACTTAGTCAATATGAACGATTCTAGCTCCAGTGACCGTACGATGTCCATCCAACGGCCATAGTGCTTCTTCAACCTCTGGTCTTCTTGCTCCACCTGCCCAAAGCAGCGCCGGTCGTGCCGCGTGCTCCTGCCTCTCATGGCCGGCTGTGATGTCGCGGAGGCCTCACCGCCCCCTACTACTCCCACTGCTGGCCAGGCCTTGCGGCGATGGCAGCCTCACACCGCAGCCGAACGAGTGAACCCTCGTACTCCTCTCCACGCGGGCTTCCGCTGCCGCGTCTTCCCTGGCTCCCCGTCATCCCCTTCCTAGGCCTCGCTGTGGTCAATGTGGTCAAGGAACGACTTCCATCGGATGTGGACTATACGTGGAGAGGCTAACAGCTGGGTCCACGGCCGCAGCAAGGAAGTGCCTCCTTATTACGCGGAAAATAATGATTCCTCCACCTGACAGCTGGGACCCATCGGACGGGCCATTGTATTTCACGAAAAAAATGTTTCCCCCTGACTGCTAGGACCCACCTGCTACATCTTCGCACGCAAGGAAGTGCGTCCGGGCAAAAAAACTAAACGATTCGCCCCCCTGACCGCTGGGACCCACCAGCGACACCTTCGCATGCAAGGAAGTGCGTCCGTGCAAAAAAAAGATTTGCCCCCTGACTGCTGGGACCCACCAGCTACATCTTCGCATGCAAGGAAGTGCGTCCGGGCAAACAAAAACCAAAACGATTCGCCCCCCTGACTGCTGGGACCCACCAGCTACATCTTCGCACGCAAGGAAGTGCCTGACAGTCGGGACCCACCTGGTCGAAGCGTACGTAGCGTTCTCATTCTGGTCGCAAACGTGTACGTACATATATACTGGTGGATGTAGAGGCGCGCACGTGTCGTAGTAGGGGCGCGCACGTAGCATGTACACGTACGTACAACGGCGAGGGTGCAAGAAAGAAAATACGGCCACATACGTACATACAGGCAGGGTCTCTAACGCCTATCACGCATACGTACATGGCTGGGTCGGAACGGAGAAACAGCGTCGTCGTCGTGTTCATGGGGAGCCAACCGGCTGGGTCGGAACGGAATGCGGGGTCGTGTTCATCGGGAGGGCTTGGACGGAACAGGCGATGGAAACGAGGCCTGGCGTACCACACAACGGAGGAAACGGCCTTGTGTTCGACCGGCCACATTCGAAACGGGGTCCTGTTGATCAGGAGGCGCCTGGCGTACCGCAAAACGGAGGAAACGGACCTCCTACGGTTGGAACGGAGGTCCTGTTGATTGGGAGGGGTGTGGCGTACCGCAAAACGGACGAAACGGACTTGTGTTGGAGCGCTACGGTCGAAACGGGGGTCCTATTGATCAGGGGGGTGTGGCGTACCGCAAAACGGACGAAACGGACTTGTGTTGGGGCGCTATGGTCGAAACGGGGGTCCTGTTCATCGGGAGGGGTGTGGCGTACCGCAAAACGGGACTCCACGGGATACTGTTCATCTCCACCATCGACCTCCTCCAGCCTCCACGGGCTACCGTCGACCTCCTCCAGCCTCCACGGGCTCCTGTACATCCAGCCTCCACCGCGCGCTACTCCACCGGCTACTGTTCAACCACCCCTCCACGGGCACCCCTCCACCGTCTACTGTTCATCCAGCCCTCCACACCACGGGGTCCTATTCAACCACCCCTCCACGGCCACCCTCCACCGTCAACTGTTCATCCAGAGGCAACGTCACCGCTCACTGTTCATCCAACCCCCCTCCCCCCCGCGCAACGCTCACTGTTCATCCCAGAGGCAACATCGATCGGCTTCAGTTAGCAGCAGTAGCGAAGGAATCGCTCCATCGGGTTCAGTTATCAGCCATCGATTGATCGCTGGGGTTCAGTAACGCGTAGCCTGCAGTGCAATTGCTCGGGTTTAGTTAGAGCCCAACACCTCGCTCGGCTTCAGTTAGAGCCAATGCCTCGCACACACGCGCATACATACGAGAGAAACGTGCATCGCTCCGCCCCCGACCTCCCACCGTAACCGGCAACTCCCCGAAATTTTCCTCCCTCTCGCTTCTACCACGGTTTTTTCCGTCGGACGGCCCAAAGAATGTAATGCAGCTGTGTCTCCGGCCCGCCCAGGACGAAAAGCCCATTTTCTGTCATGATTTTTTGTCATAGAAGTAGGAGCCCACCACATCTATGATGATACCGGGTTTTGTCACAATTATCGTCATAGAAGTGTCATATGTATGACAGAAAAAAATTAGTTTGGCCCAAAATGTCACGGATGTGTCTTTTTTTTGTAGTGCAAGCACCTACGATGGTGGAGTACAGGAGATGAACTCATCATGTAGACTTGGGACTTCAACTTCATTAGCAGTAGAAATGGCAAATCTAGAGAGTCTCTGTTTGCGTCGGTGCGGAGGACCACCAACATCCCCTAACTTACTCTTTTCCTTCCTATTTTCTGATATTGCCTTATGAAGTCAAAACCACAAGAAGATGAATATAATTAGCTCTACATAACTGGTTGATGCATGATATAGATGAACACTACTTTGATGTAAGGCAAGCGCAGGATAGGAGGATGGAATGTATACAAAAAAAGACAGCTTTTCATATTCACACGTACGATAGGAGGATGGAATATGTATGAAAAAACAGTAAGCTGAAGGCATTTTAACAAAATTAGAAGAAATGAAAGCTAGGGACCATATGAACACGCAACCAATATCACTCTATCAGGTAAAAAGTGTCTCGTCGTAAGTGCCATTTCAAGAAATTAGAAGCAGTACAAGCTAGAAGACAATGCAAGATGCAACCTACATCACAGTCCCAAGTTAAATGTGTCTTATGGGTAAGTGATCGTTGCAGGTATAAGTTGTAAGCTACGCAGATGCAATTCAACATAATCAGAAGCAATACAAACTAGACATCATACGGAAAACGCAACCACATATAATAGTTCCAAGTAAGAGCAAGCACCTGTGATGGTGGAGTAGGGGAGATTTGCTCATCATGTACACGTATGTTCTAGAAACAGGAACACGTGTCATATTCACAGGCATTATGTGTAAAGTAAGCAGATGCAATTCAAGTTAGAAGCAATACAAGCTAGACATCATACGCAACATGCAACCACATATAATAGTGCCAAGTTAGAGCAAGCACCTATGATGGTGGAGTAGGGGAGATGTGCTCATCATCTACACAGCTACGTTAACTGTCTAGCCTTGCACTGTCCTGCGAATCTTGTTGGGAGGATGGCGGAGTAGAATCTGTAGAGAACCTCCGTTTCAGTTGCTCGGAAGGACCACCATCATCCAATGCCTTGCCAATTTCCTTCAGCTTTATTGATTTTGCATTGTGAGGTCATACCGACAATAAAAAGGAATATCATTTGCTCTTCAGAACTCATTCATGCATGATACTGACAAACACTACTCTGATGAAAGGCAAAGTCATGATACGAGGATGGAATATGTACGAAAAAATGGACAGCTTGACATATTCACACCTATGATGTGGTAACTAAGCAGAAGGCACTTCAACAAATTAGAAACACTACAAGACACCATATGGAAGGTGCAATCAATATTAATCTGCCAAGTTAAAACTGTCTCCTCGTAGGTGGCGTTCATCAAACTAGAAGCAATACATGCTAGAAATCATATTCAAGACACAAACCAATATCACACTGCCAACTTAAAGGTGTCCCATCATAAGTGACTGATGCAGGATACACAAGAAGAGTAGTTTCATGTAAGAACATGGTGTGATAGACAGATATAGTATGTACCAAAAACAGGAAAGCGTGTCATATTCACATGTATCATGTGTAAGCTAAGCAGATGCAGTTTACACTAATTAGGAGCAATACGAGCAAGACATCATATGCAACATGCAACCATATATCACACTGCCAAGTTAGAGCAAGCACCTTGGATGGTGGAGTAGGGGAGCGGAGACTTGGACCTTGTAATGCACTATCAGTACAAGGAGAATCAGTATAGATGCTTCGTTTATGTTGCTGCAGAGGACCACCATCATCGCCTTCCTTACTGTTTTCCTTCCTCTTTCTTTATTTTGCCTTGTCAAGTCAAACCCACAAGAAAAAGGAATAAAATTTGCTCTTCAGAACTCATTGATGCATGATACTGACGAACACTACTTTCATGTAAGGCAGCCGCATGATAGGAGGATGGAATATGTATGAAAAATAGGACGGCGTGACATATTGACATGTATGATGTATAAAGTGTAAACTAAGCACAAGGTGCTTGAACTTGTTAGAATCGATGCAAGCTAGAAACCATATGAAAGATGAAACCAATATCACTCTGCCAAATTAAAAGGGTGCCCTAACAAATGTATTTGACCAAATTAGAAGCAATACATGGCAACAGGCTAGAAATAATATGCAATATGCAACAAATAAAGGTGACTCATCGTAAGTGATTGATGCAGGATACAGAAGAGAGGTAGTTTCATGTAAGAACAAGGTTAACACATAGTTGCAGTGTGTACCAAAAATAGGAAGGCATGTCATATTCACAGGTATAATGTGTAAACTAAGCAGATGCAATTTACCCTAATTAGAAGCATTACAAGCTAGACACCGTATGCAACATGCAACCACATATCACACTGTGATGTTAGAGCAAGCACCTGTGATGGTGGTGTAGGGGAAGTGCGGTCTTCAGGTACAGAGCTACATTCAATATCTTCATTTAGGCTTGCTGTTTCTTGAGAATCATGTGGAAAGGATGAAATTGCATTCTTTATAAGAGTATTGCGTCTCATATTAACCCACGCGTGTGACTGTCTCATCATAAGCGATAGATGCAGGATACACAAGAACAGTAGTTTGATGTAAGAACATGGTGTGATAGGCAGATGTAGTATGTACCAAAAACAGGAAGGCGTGTCATATTCACATGTATAATGTGTAAGCTAAGGAGATGCAATTTAACAAATTAGGAGCATTGATGAGGGATACACAAGAAAAGTAGTTTGATGTAAGAACATGGTTAATAGAAAGACGTAGTATGTACCAAAAACAGGAAGGCATGTCATATTCACAGGTATAATGTGTTAACTAAGCAGATGCAATTTACCCTAATTAGAAGCATTACAAGGTAGACACCATATGCAACATACAACCACATATCACACTGCCAAGTAATAGCAAGCACCTGCGATGGTGGTGTGGGGGAATTGCGGTGATCAACTAGAGAGCTACGTTGACTATCTTCATTTAGCCTTGCTATTTCTTGAGAATCATGTGGGGAGGATGACACTGCACTCTTTAAACGAGTAGGGCGTCTCACGGTAACCTACCCTGGTGAGTGTCTGTCGGGGGTTGGGTACGACATATGCCAAAGTATGGCTTATCATGGTGGGAGCGAGTAGAACGTCGCCGGTGCCCGGAAGCGGGATGAGGCGAAGACATGCACGCCGGCGGATCTTACCCAGCTTCAGGGCTCTCCGAGGAGATAACACCCCTACTGCTGCTCTGCGGGGTCTCCGCATGGTCACTATGGCAAACTGGTTACAATGGTGCTCCTGGAGCTGTTTCTGGAGGTAGGAGAGGGCAAGGCTAGCTTTCTCCCTCCTGTGATCTAAGGTATTTTCCTATCTGGGTCCGAACCCTTTGCATGGGCTTCCCGGGGGGTTTATATAGGCCTACCCCCCAGGGGTACAAGTGTAATCTGGCTGGGTGCGGGTCCCAGCCGTTTGCCTCTCAAGCCGTCGTCCTCTCTACCGACTACTGGGGCCCGCCGACTGGCGGGCCCCGCGGACAGGCCTGATAATGTAGCGGTACTCTTGATGACGCTGGCTGGGTCACGTAGTCATGGCAACAGCGCCGCTGTCTGGCGTGCGTTCACTGTCGCCATTCCCCATCTTGTCTGGTTAATGGCGGGCGGGGCCCGTGGGAGAGGGATCGGCCGACTCCAGGGGGCCGATTCCCATGGTCCGTCTTTAGGGCGCTCGTGCCGTCTTCAGTCCACCCACTAACAGGCGGCCCCGTCGTCCTTGGGTCGTACAGGCAGGCGTCGTGGGCACAGTGCGCCGCCCACTGTGGCTGAGGTCAGGGTAGGCATGGAAAGAGTGCCGCGCATCGCCGGAGATCTTCAGCGATACGGCTTACTGTAGCCATGCCGGCCCCTTGTAAGCAGGGGGGACGGCCATGCCGTGGCCGTACCCCGCCTCGCCCTTCGAGACGAGGGCGGAGACGCGGGCCGACTCTCCATAGCCGGCCTCCCTGGAAGTCACCGGCCATGAGTCGGCTTATCTTGGAGTCGCCGTCTGGGACCCGGCTTAACTTGGAGTCGCCGTCTGGGACTCGGCATATCTTGGAGTAGCCGCTGGGACTCGGCATAACTCGGAGTCATCCCTGGGACTTGGCCTAAGCGGCGCTACTGATCCCAATGTCTTGAAAGGTTCTAGGGCTCGGGTCAGCCTACCCGTGGCCCATTACTATGGCAGTAGTCCCCGAAGCTGATGAGGCTCCGTGGATACTGCGTCGTGGGGCCTCAACAGTTTCATTTTTTAGGACTTCGCTTGCCATCTTCCTTCAGGCCGACTGTCCGAAAGTCGGATTCGTAGAGGGCCGTCTTGCTTCGTAGAGAGTTCGAAAGTCATGGCGGGAGACCAGGCGGCGTGCTTGATATGCTTCCCCGCGGCCGCCCGCCGCGGTCCTATCGCGTGGTGCCACGCGGTGAGGATAGTCTGCCTACCCACGTGCGCGACGGGACGGGCCGTCAGGCGGGGCCCGCCACTACCGCGCCTCGGCACACGAACGGATCCGTTGTGGCCGTGCGGACGGTTGGGTTTCCCACGTCGTTACTCCGCGCAGTAACTTCGTGGGGTAAATCATGGGGGCGTGGGGTCCTGCGCACAGTTAATCCCACACCCGCCCCATCGGCTTCTCAACCCTCAAGGCTATAAGTAGGCGGGGGGGAGTGGAGCGGCAAGCACGCGCGCCCATCTTCCCTGCTCCCCCGCCTCCTCTTGCATCCTTTCCTTCCTCTTGCCGCTGTCGAGCAAAAACACACCATACCACAGTGATGAGCTCTTCCTCCGCCGCCGCGGCTCCCGCCGTGCGCTCCGGCGTGTGGGACGGCTCGGAGGTGGATGATGACCACATCGAGTTCCTCCGCCGGACGCGCCGCCTTCCCGGCGCAGACCTCGTGCGTGCCCGCGCCGCGCCGGAGGGAGAGATTCTGCCGGCGCTGGAGGAGGGCGAGCGGGTCATCTTCCGCTCGCACCTCACGCGCGGCCTGGGGCTGCCGGTGAGCGGCTTCTTCCATTCCTTCCTGTAGTTCCACGGGCTCCAGCCGCACCACCTCACCCCAAACACGGTGGTTCTGCTATCTGCCTTCGCCACTCTGTGTGAAGGCTTCCTTGGCGTCCTCCCCACCATCGAGTTGTGGGGAGAATTCTTCTCGTCCAAGCTCGGCACGCACGTCGCCGGTGTGCCGGCTCAATGCGGCGCCTTCATCGCGATGCGGCGGTCGATGGCCGACAATCCTTTCCCCGCCATCGCGCTGATCAAATCGGTGAAGATGTGGCAGCGGTCGCACTTCTATGTGAAGAGCGTTGCCCCCGACGGGGACTAGGTCAATCTGCCACCTTATGAAGCCGGCCCGCCGGCTGGGAGGCTCCCCAGCTGGTCTAATCGGGCCAAGACGCTGACTCTCACCGGAGCCGCCGCCGTGGCGTGGCTCCGAGTTCTGAAGCAGTTGGAGGGCCTCGTTGGGGCCGACTTGTTGGCCGCCTTCGTGGTGCGCAGAGTCCTCCCTCTTCAAGGCCGGCCTCATCTGATCAGTCAGATGAGCGACCACCGAGACCCGAGTCGGATGTGCACCAGGGAAATGCCCCGCACAGAGGTGGCAAACATGGTGAACCACATCGCGAATTGCGAGCTCGGGGAGGACTGGCAATTCGGCAAGGAGCCGTACTCGCGCGCCAACCCCCCTCCAGTGGTAAGTCGCATCTCTTTATTGCTTTGTCATCTTCATAGCCGACTCCGACTTCTGATTTGCATTGGCTTCTCTGATTCAGAACCCCCTCATGCAGCCCGCAGCCGGCGTCACGAGGCCGCCCCGCGAGTTCGTCCCCGACCGAGCGGAGAGCAACGTTGACGACCCCGACTTGGGGGCGGCGGCGATGGAAGCCGACGCCGAAGGCGGGGGAGGAGGAGCGGGAGGCGGCCTCAGGCCCTCGGCCACCTTCGCCGATTGGCCTGATGATGACGCAAAAGGGGAAGTCGTCCCGCGCCACCAGCCAAGGGTCAGCTCATCGGGCGCGGGTTCCTCCGCCGGCCTGGCCGGCCAAGGCGGCTTGAAGAGGCGCCAGATTGGGCCGAGTTTGTTCGGCGGCAAGCCGAAGAAGCTCAAGGGGGCGAAACGCACGGGAGCAGCGCTATGAGGAGGAGGCCGCCCGTTTGGAGAAAGCGGAGGCCGAGAAGGCGGCGGCCTCCGCCCAGAAAAAATTGGAGGAGGCTGAAGCCGCCGCCGCAGCAAGGCAGCAAGCCGAGGAGGCCGCGCGCCACCAGTCGGCGTTGTTCGTCACCCCACTGTC
>NC_041383.1:666647180-666662116 GCF_002162155.2 Triticum dicoccoides | reverse complement strand
GTTCACGGGGCAGACTGGAGAAGCCGGCGCCGAGAACCCCGTTGTGGAGAAAGAAAGCGGCGAGGCCTCTATGTCGGACACGCTCGTGCCGCCACCGCCACCTCCGCCGCCGTCTAGGAGAGCGCACGGCAAACAGCCGGCGGGCCCGCCGGTGCCGCCGACTGCGGAAGAGTCTGAGGCGAGGCTGCTTCTCCAAGTCGCCTCGCCAGTTCGCCGCCGGCTTGAGAGGGCGACCTCGGCGCCGCGGCCCCGGGAGACTGGCATCGCCAGCTCGGCAATCCCAGACGCCGAGGCGACGAGCGTCGCGCCCGTTGGGTGGTTGCGCGGAGGCGGCACAGGGCCACTGAACCAAGCGCTCCTGGACGTCCAGGCGAAGCTGCGAGCTGAAGGCGACGCCCTTCAAAACTGCACCAAGGTGCATCTGGCAGCGCGAACGGCCGTTCGAGTATGTCTCTATCTTTTGATTCTTGTTTCTCTCTGTGGGGGCGCGCCAGCGCACCCACTGGGTGTAGTCCCCGAGTTTCGGGCCGGCTGCTAAGCAGGCGGTTCAGAACTCCCTCTGGCGAGTTCCAAATATTAACCTTGTCTGAAACGCTTTATTGCAGGAGTATCACAACCTCCGTGCCACGGCCTTCAACCGCAATGTTGAGGAGCTAGGCAGGCGGACCGCCGACTTGTCGGAGAGCCGGGGTGAGTCCTTCTTTTTCGCGGGGGCACGTTGGCGCACCCGCGGGCTGTAGTCCCCAAGATTCGGGCCGACTGCTGAGCAGTCGGGCCAGATCTTCTCAGCGACCTTCTTTGTTGATGACTCATCGTCTTTCGTCTTTTTTCTTCTTCAGAGGCCAACGCCACCCTTCAGCAGCAGCTAGGCGAGGCCAACACTGCCTTGCACGCCAAAGAGGAGGAGTGGAGCAAACTCGCCACAGAGCGCGACCTGCTGGCCGCGCAGCTGGCCGAGCAAAAGGAGCTGCTCAAGAAGGCGCAGGACGAGGCCGAGAAGAAGGAGGCCGCTCTTCTTGCCGAGTTCGAGAGTGAGCGCTCCTCCTGGACTGACAGGGAGGCGATGCTGACCTCCGTCTTCCACGAGATCAAGGACATCGTCAATGGTGAGTATCTTTCTTCTTTGAGCTTCCGACTATAGGTCGGGCCGATTTCTGGTTCTTTCGACTCACTTCTTTTTTGTCTTGGCAGACTTCTTCCCTGGCCATTCGCAGGCAGTCACTCAGGCCATCGAGGCTGATCGCGAGATACGGAGGGCAAGCGGCGCGGAGATCGCCGCCAACACCCCCCGAACCGTCGATGAGCAGCTTCTGAGCATCGAGGCCCGTCTTCGTCCTGCCCATCGGCTGATGCGCCGGCTTCAGCGTGCCGGCGCCCAGGCGGTTGCCACTTTGTGGCCAGGCATGCCGGCCCTACGCACCGCCAGTCGGACCGCCGACTGGCTGGAGGTCGCAACTGGCCGTCTTGAACTTGGAAGGGTTCCTCGGCCCGGGCTGGAGCGCGCCGGGCCTTGGAATTCGTCAAGGCGTGGTATCCAGGGCTGGACCTGGACCAGCTGGCCGCGTTCCGGTCAGAGGCCCAGGCAGAGTTGGTGGCACTGGAGGGTGCCCTTGTCAAGCGTGCGGCGGCGATTGCCGAGTATACGGACACCAGTGTCTTCGTCCCCGAGCGGGCTGCAGGCGGCGAGGAGGTGCCGCCAGAGTGGTTCGGGATGAACCCGGACTTCAGCGAGGACTCGGCGGAGGTGATTGACTCCAGCACCGAGGAGGAAGGCGAGGCAGAGGACGAAGGTGAGACCGAGGTGCCAGGAGTCGGAGCGGGCGACCAGCCTCAGCTTGACCGCGCCTCCAGCAACAAGCCCCGTCCAGAGAAGGCGACTGCCGCCGGAGGCGATCAAACTGAGACCGCCCAGCCGGCCGCCCTGGCGCCTGACACCGCCATCTCCTCCGATCCTCCGATCCCAGATGCCACCTCCTAGGCTGCCGTTTTCGCCTCTGCTTTATCTGTCTTAGTGATCTTTTGGAAAACTTTGTTAGATTCGAACAGTTCCACCCGCGGGGTGTATTTTAAACTTCAACTCGAAGATTCGGCCAAGGGCCTATGTAAATATTAATCCAAGTTCTATCTTTCCTTGCTTATTGCTCTTTAGGCTTTTCCCTTTGCCGCCTTCCTTTAGTCGCTGCCTTGCCAGTCGGACAACCGCTCTGCAGACTGTCGCTGGATCAAATGCTTGGCTACTTTGGGAAGGCAAGTACTCGGCCATTTTAGAGTCTCTTTTAGCAAGTCGGATAGAAGGCGGCAAGCTGACTACCCAAGAGTCGGCTGTCCTTAATAGAGGCTAATAGAAGCGGCAAGCCAACTACTCATGAGTCGGCTTTTTGCTTCAGAAATGCTGGAAGCTGTCTTACGCTATGTTCGTGCTTTGGGTCCTTAGCCATTTTTCGTGTGGGCGCCCGTTCTTCCTCACTCCTGGCCACCGAACAGTCGCTCTGCGAGCTGCGGCTTTGTCAGGAGACGGATTAGGCACCGCACACTACTTGTCTGACTGCGGGAAGCTCCTCATAGCGCGAGGCGGCGAGTCCCCTGGCCGACTAGTCGGACCCGGTGCCAAGCGGCATTAACGAAGAGTAATTTACTCGAAGGGATAATTCTTATCATACAGATAACAAAAGAAAGTAGTCCCTGAGCTTGTCTCGGGGGAGCCAAAGTCTTGGTACTTTAATACAAAAAGGGGAGCGTGATACATACTGCATCAACTGTAAAATCTTCGGAGAAGATTTGCATTCCATGGGCGTTCTGTCTCTTTGCCGGAGTCATCCCTCTTGCCCGCTCGGGGCTTCTGGGCATCGATCAGGTAGTAGGAGTCGTTTCCCAGCACCTTGCTGATGATGAAGGGGCCTTCCCAAGGCGCCGACAGCTTGTGCTGGCCGGCTGTTCGCTGGATCAGTCGGAGCACAAGGTTGCCCTCTTGGAAAGATCTTGGCCTGACCTTCCTATTGTAGTATCGACGCAGACTCTGCTGGTAGATGCTGGACCGGCTGAGTGCCAACAGTCGGCCCTCTTCCAGCAGATCGACGCCGTCTTGACGTGCTTCTTCTGCTTCTTCCTCGATGTACATAGTGACTCGCGGGGAGCCGAACTCTATATCCATTGGGATGACGGCTTCGGCGCCGTAGACAAGGAAGAAAGGTGTGAAGCCGGTTGACTTGTTTGGAGTCGTGCGTAGACTCCAGAGGACGGCCGGCAGCTCCTCAAGCCAGCAGCCGGCCGATCACTCCAGTGGCACGACCAGTCGAGGCTTGATGCCGGATAAGATGAGGCCGTTTGCCCGCTCCACTTGGCCGTTTGACTGCGGATGGGCAACGAACGCTAAGTCCAGTCGGATGCCCTGCATCGCGCAAAAACGGGCCAAGGCGCCTTTGGCAAAATTTGTGCCATTGTCGGTGATGATGCTGTGCGGGAAGCCGTACCGAGTCGTGATGTCGGCGATGAAAGTCACTGCAGTCGGACCATTCAACTTCTTGATGGGTTTCACTTCTAGCCACTTGGTGAACTTGTCCACTGCGACAAGTAGATGAGTCAAGCCACCTCGTGCCGTTTTGAATGGTCCCACCATGTCCAGGCCCCAGACTGCAAAGGGCCAGGCGATGGGGATAGTCTTGAGTGCGGAAGCTGGCTGAAGTGGCTTGGAACGGAACATCTGGCACCCCTTGCACTTTTGGACCAATTCCTTGGCCTCTTCTAGGGCAATCAGCCAGAAAAAACCATGCCGGAAGGCCTTGGCGACGAGTGCCCTTGAAGCCGCATGGTGACCGCACTCGCCTTCATGGACGTCTCTGAGAATTGCTTGGCCTTGTTCTGCCTCGACGCAGCGTTGGTAGACGCCAGTGACGCTGCGCCTGACCAGCTCTCTGTTGACTATGGTATAAGCTGCTGCTCGGCGTTGCACTTGTCGAGCCAAGATTTCATCAGTTGGCAGCTCTTTGTTTACTAGGAACTTGAGGATGGGCTGGGCCCATGAGGGTGCTGCTATTTCTTCAACTACCACTAGTGCGACTTGGATAAGGGCGGCTGGGCGGGAGGCGGCGGGTTGGGGTCCGCAGCCGCTTGCTGACTCGACGAAGTCCCCGGGCCGACTGGAGCAGTCCCCGGGCCGAGTTCTGGAGTCTTCGGTCTTGCCACTGCAGTCCCCGGGCCGGGTTCTGAAGTCCCCGGGCCAGCTTCGACTGTGTCTTTCTTGGAGTCAGATCCGACTTCTTCGGGCGGAGCCGGTACAAAGATTGAGTCTGATTCTGGTGACGGCTTGATAGAAGTCTTGAGGAGGCGCCGAAGGGCGATGCCGGATGGTATTGCTTGGCGGGTGGAGCCGATTCGTGCCAAGGCGTCTGCTTGGTCGTTGTCATTTCTTGGCACATGGAGGAACTCGCACCCCTCGAAGTATCTGCTGAGTTGCAGCACAAGGAAACGGTAGCTCTCCATGTTTGTGTCCTTGGCATCCCAATCGCCAGATGACTATTGGACCACCAAGTCAGAGTCGCTGTAACACAGGATCCGGCGAATGCCGAGTTCTTTGGCAAGCCGGAGCCCGTGGATGAGCGCCTCGTACTCGGCCACGTTGTTGGAGGCGGCGAAATGGATCTGCAACGCATATCTGAGCTTGTCACCCTTGGGGGAAGTGAGGACGACGCCGGCTCCCAGGCCGGTGCGCATCTTGGAGCCATCGAAGTGCATCCGCCAATGGGTGGAGTCGGGCGCTGGCGGCAGATACTGGGTCTCGGCCCAATCGATGAGGAAGTCGGCCAGCGCTTGTGACTTGATGGCGGTGCGGGGCTCATAGTAGATGGTGTAGGGAGCCAAGTCGATGGCCCATTTGGCCACTCGGCCGGAAGCATCTCGGCTTCTGATGATCTCGGCAAGTGGGGCTGTGCAGACCACAGTGATTGGATGCTCTTGGAAGTAAGGCTTCAATTTCTTGGCGGCAAAATGCACGCCATAGCTCATCTTCTGGTAGTGGGGGTAGTTCTGCTTGGAGGCTGATAGTACCTCGCTCAGGTTATATACCGGTCTCTGGACAGGTAGCGCCTTGCCTTCCTCCTTGCATTCGACTACAATGACTGTGCTGACTACCTGGCTGGTGGCGGCAATGTACAGGAGCATGGGCTCTTTGGGAGTCAGAGCCGCCAGCACAGGGGGAGTAGTCAACATTTTCTTCAGTTGGAGAAAGGCCTCGTCCGCCTTGGGAGTCCACTCAAAAAAGGTCGTCTTCTTCATGAGCTGGTACAGGGGAGAGCCTTCTCGCCCAGCCGACTGATGAATCGGCTGATGGACGCCAAACAGCCGGTGAACTTCTGCACATCTAACAGTCGTCTGGGTGCTTCCATCCTCTCGATGGCCTTGATCTTCACAGGGTTGCACTCTATGCCGTGTTCAGAGACCAGGAAACCAAGTAGTTGGCCGGCTGGTACTCCGAAGACGCACTTCTCGGGGTTGAGCTTGATCTGGAATCGGCTCAGGTTCTCGAAAGTCTCCTTGAGGTCTTCCAACAGAGTCCCACGTTTCTCCGTTTTCACCACCACATCATCCACGTAGACGTGGGCATTTCTTCCGAGTTGCTTGAGGAGGCACTTCTGCATGCAACGCTGAAAGGTGGCGCCGGCATTCCTCAAGCCGAACGTCATGGTCAGGTAGCAGAAGGCATCAAATGGCGTGATGAAGGCGGTCTTTAGTCGGTCAGCCGGGTTTAGTTTGATCTAGTGATATCCAGAGTATGCATCCAAAAAACTCAACAGCTCGCATCCGGCTATGGAGTCTATCACCTGATCAATTCTTGGCAGAGCAAATGGGTCCTTGGGGCAGGCTTTATTGAGGCTTGTGTAGTCGACGCACATCCACCACTGCTTGTTCTTCTTCAGCACCAGCACTGGGTTTGCTAGCCACTCTGGAAAAAACACTTCCATGATGAAGCCGGCTGCCAGGAGCCAGGCTATTTCTTCTCCAACGACTCTTCTCTTCTCTTCTGACAGGCGGGGCAAGGGCTGCCTGACGGGTTTCACATCAGACCGGACATGTAACTTGTGCTCGGTGAATTCTGTCGGTACACCAGGCATGTCTTTAGGGGACCATGCGAAGATGTCTCGATTCTCATGGAGGAAACCGACGAGCTCGCCTTCCTATTTGCTGTCAAGGTTTGTACCCATGACAGCGTACCTCTCTGGGTGCTCTGGGTCCAAAGGTATCTTCTTTGTTTCTCTGGCCGGCTTGAATGATCCTTCTGCTTCCGACTCCTTGGGATCGGGCGATAACTCGGGTTGCTTGCCGGCCATCGCCACGACCCGATCAAGAAGCCGTTTCTCAGCCGTGATCACCAAGGACTCGGCCAGCCGACTGCTCTCAGCCATGCAAGCAGACGACTTTCTGTAGTCGCCGGCTACGGTTAGGATTCCCTTGGAACTCGGCATCTTCATCTTGAGGTAGGCATAATGGGGGACTGCCATGAACTTGGCCAACGCTGGTCGGCCAAGCAACGCATGGTATGGGCTTTGAAGGTCCACCACCTCAAACCAAATTGGCTCTTGGCGGAAATGATCTTTGTCCCCAAAGAGGACGTCTATCAGAATCTTGCCGATTGGTGAGCAGGAAAGGCCACGGACAATGCCGTGGAACACAGTCCGGCTGCTTTGAAGCTGTCTTCGCTTGATTCCTAACTTCTCCATCGTATCCTTGTACAGGATGTTGATACTGCTGCCTCCGTATATCAGCACTCGCGAGAAGCGAGCGGCCCGCCTATCTGTGGCGAGTGTGTCACCTAAGACCAAAGCGTAGGAGCCTGGACTCGGCATCACCTCTGGGTGATCGGCTATACTCCAACTAATGGGCCATTCAGACTAGTGCATGAATTCTGGGGAGCTTGATGCGACTGCATTTACTTCTTGCTGCTGTTGGCGCCTGTTGCGCCGATCGTCTGCCACACTGGTCAACACCACATAGGCCCCGTGTTCATCCCGAAACTCGTCTTGTATCGCGCCACTAGCCTAACAGCCGGCTGCTGGGGCGGCTGTGGCGGAGGCGGCCCAGCAGGTGGGGGAGGGAGTAGGCAGTCTCCCTTGGCGATTCTGGTCAGCCAGTGGCATTTCCGGGTGGTGTGGTTTGACGGCTTCGCGCCGCTCTGGAACTTGTAGGGGCCATCCAGGGTTTGCTCGTAGGAGAAAGCCGGCAACCAGTTGGACTTGCCGCCCCTCTGCCGCTTCGTCGGAGGCGGTCCCTCCGGCTGTTGGTCTTCGACTGTCGCCACTTGCTGGCTGTTGGAAGCCAGCTGCGGGGCCTTGCGCTTGTGGTCGCTCTGCTGTTGCCGCCGACTGGTGTCCCCAGGCAGAGTTCTTGGAGCCTGAGGGGCGACTTTGCCAGTCGCGCCGACTTGAATCTCCGCCTTCATGGAGGAGTCGGCCGTGGTGTACTTGTCTGCCGTGATCAGCAGTTCATCGAGGGTCTCCGGCTCATCGCAGAGAAGCTTGTGCTTGAGGAGGGTGCCTTCTCTGCACCCGGCAGTAAAGTACTCGATAGCATGCACCTCATGCACGCCTTCGCAGGAGTTCCGGAGCTCGCCCCAGCGCGTGAGATAGTCGCGAGTGGATTCGTTGGGGCCTTGCACGCACAAGGAGAGTTGGCGAGGCTTGGGAGGTCGCTTGTATGTGCTCGTGAAGTTGCGGACGAAGGCCTCGGTGAAGTCGACCCAGCTGTAGATGCTGCGAGGCTTCAGACTGTTCAACCATGTCCGGGCCAAGCCCTGGAGCATGAGCGGAACATATCTTACGGCAACATGCTTGTTGCCGTTCGCTATATTGATAGCTGTGGAGTAATCGATCAGCCAGTCCTCCGGCTTCACGGTGCCGGTATATTTGGGCGTGTCTCGGGGGAGCGTGAACCCTTTGGGGAAGGGCTCATCTCGGATGCGGGGTCCAAAATAGGGAGGACCCAACTCGTCTTCTTTTTCCAGCGCCAGGGATCGGTGGAGTCGGTCGATCCGGTGGTGGGCATCGTTCTCTCCGACTCCCTCTCGGCGGCCAAGACGGTCGCCGAGAGTCGGATGTTCCACGGGCGGCGGGGAGACTCGCCTTTCTCTGCGAGGAGGGGGAGGCAGATAGTCGTCCCGCCGTTCCACCGCTTTGGGGCGGCCGTCTTGGTCGCGCTCGATGGTAATGCGAGTCCGACTGTGGCTAGCAGCCGGCTCCTTGTCCTTCTTCCCGCGGGCCCCGCCAGTCGGTGTTCGGGACGTCGCGCCTTGGTCTCGGCGGGGTGGCGGGTCGTCGTTTTGTCGCTGCGGCACCTCCGCACGGCAGTCGGCTTCGTTCTGCGCGGCAGCCACGTCGAGGAGCTGCTGAACTCGCTCCGTCATCATGCGGCGCTCTTCGCCCTCGAAGTTGTCGAGCTCGTCTGCCGCCGCCTGGGCGGCACGGATGTTCCCCGCAGGCGTGGCATACATAGGGCGATCAGCCCCGAACAGATTGGCGATTGCCACGCCGTGTTATCGGACCGCTCCTAGGCGGCTAGGCCCAGTCGAAGCCGGCGAGCCGCCCACGGCGCGATCCCTCTCGCGCTGGTAGGCTTCTGACAAGCGCCTAATGCTTGCCAGCTTTTTTCCACCCTAGATAAGCTGAAGGCGGCGTGCCTCTAGCGTCTCGGCGTCGGCGTCTCCCGGAATCGGCGCAGTGAGGTCTCGCAGAGCCGCGTCGAGCGGGTCGTGCGCTCCCTAACTGGAACGCTCGCCGTAATCGAGGACGAGAACCTCCGTGGCGGTGCTCCCGCCGCTCCCCTCACAAGGGAGCGGCTTGTCATAGACCACCACGTTGGTGGGAAATGCATCGAGCGACGCCGTGTCTGAGTCGACCAGCATCGGGTCGGTGGATCCTATGGACTCCAGGTCCGCGGCAGGCTCGCCGGCGACGTGGAGTTGGTCGAGGAGACCCGCGAGGAGGCTCTCGGGGCCGCTCGGGGCCGCTCGTGCCTGCGTTGGACGCAGGCTCGTCGGAGAGGCGAACCTCACCGATAAGCTCGGCGAGGCTGCCGGCCACGCAGGCGATCTCAGCGCCGCGCAGCGCGTCGGCACAAACTCCATCTGGCGTGCCGGGCTAGCTGCACTCGCCAGGGAGGAAAAGGGTTCCCGTCCAGAGCAGGTCTCCGGACGACGGTGCACATCGCCCCACGGTGGGCGCCAAATGTCGGGGGTCGGGTACGACATATGCCAAAGGATGGCTTATCATGGTGGGAGTGAGTAGAACGTCGCCAGTGCCCAGAAGCGGGATGAGGCGAAGACATGCATGCTGGCGGATCTTACCCGGCTTCAGGGCTCTCCGAGGAGATAACACCCCTACTGCTACTCTGCGGGGTCTCCGCATGGTCACTATGGCAAAGTGGTTACAATGGTGCTCCTGGAGCTGTTTCTGGAGGTAGGAGAGGGCAAGGCTAGCTCTCTCCCTCCTGTGATCTAAGGTCTTTTCCTATCTGGGTCCTAACCCTTTGCATGGGCTTCCCGGGGGGTTTATATAGGCCTACCCCCCAGGGGTAC
The DNA here is from genome assembly GCF_002162155.2 of Triticum dicoccoides. Taxonomy (NCBI): domain Eukaryota; kingdom Viridiplantae; phylum Streptophyta; class Magnoliopsida; order Poales; family Poaceae; genus Triticum; species Triticum dicoccoides. Next base: position 666,652,554 of record NC_041383.1, on the reverse strand, counting down.
AAGTGTAATCTGGCTGGGTGCGGGTCCCAGCCGTTTGCCTCTCAGGCCGTCGTCCTCTCTACCGACTACTGGGGCCCGCCGACCGGCGGGCCCCGCGGACAGGCCTGATACTATAGCGGTACTCTTGATGACGCTGGGTGGGTCACGTAGTCATGGCAACAGTGCCGCCGTCTAGCGTGCGTTCACTGTCGCCATTCCCCATCTTGTCTGGTTAATGGCGGGCGGGGCCCGTGGCAGAGGGGTCGGCCGACTCCAGGGGGGCGATTCCCATGGTCCGTCTTCAGGGCGCTCGTGCCGTCTTCTGTCCACCCACTGACAGGCGGCCCTGCCGTCCTTGGGTCGTACAGGCAGGCGTCGTGGGCACAGTGCGCCGCCCACTGTGGCTGAGGTCACGACAGGCATGGCAACAGTGTCGCGCATCGCCGGAGATCTTCAGCGATACGGCTTACTGTAGCCATGCCGGCCCCTTGTAAGCAGGGGGACGGCCATGCCGTGGCCGTACCCCACCTCGCCCTTCGAGACGAGGGCGGAGACGCGGGCCGACTCTCCATAGCCGGCCTCCCTGGAAGTCACCGGCCATGAGTCGGCTTATCTTGAAGTCTCCGTCTGGGACCCGGCTTAACTTGGAGTCACCGTCTGGGACCCCGCTTAACTTGGAGTCGCCGTCTGGGACTCGGCATATATTGGAGTCGCCGCTAGGACTCGGCATAACTCGGAGTCGTCCCTGGGACTTGGCCTAAGCGGCGCTACTGATCCCAATGTCTTGAAAGGTTCTAGGGCTCGGGTCAGCCTACCCGTGGCCCATTACTCTGACACTGTCTCATCATAAGTGATTGACGAGGGATACAAAAGAGCATTAGTTTGATGTACGAACATGGTTAATAGACATATGTAGTATGTATCAAAAACAGGAAGGCATGTCATTATGAAAGGTATAATGTGTAAAGTAAGCAGATGCAATTTTACCAAATTGGAAGCAATACAAGCTAGACACCATATGCAACATGCAACCACATTTGACAGCGCGAAGTTAAAGCAAGCACCTGGGATGGTTGTGTGTGGCAATTGATCATCAACTGCAGAGCTACATTTACTGTCTCCAACTGCTGACACTGCACCCATTAGAGCGCTGAAACGCTTAGTGCTTATCTTCGAATTACACTGGAGCGACTTCTGTCTTTTCTTTTCTGCATTCATCAACACTGCGTTAGAGTCTGAAATACCCAAGCATAAAAAAACAATAGTGTGAGTATGGGTGAAGTGTGTGCACAATTAGTATAGTGTAAAAGTAGCAGATAGCAGGTCGGTGAGAAATAAATGACGGGAGACATATGATAGCTCTACAACATGCACGACACACTAAATTACTACAGGATTCTATGAAAATAATAGTCGACTGAAAGCAAATAGGTTAGTCCATTTTTTCTGCACCGTCCGATGTACAAAGAACGGGCAGATCGCCTTCATCTACCTCCAGCCAGTCAGTGTTGACGATCTTCCTCGAAACGCCAGCGACCACCGACCCAGTATTCCTCCCCTGCCTGCGCCCTCCCCTCGACCTCACCGCACCGCCGTGCTTGGCACCGCCCCCCGGCCATCCGTTCAAGCCCCGCCGACCTCTAGATCGGGCGCAAGCAGCTCCTGCGCCCCACACCCCTATGATAGACACCGATGCGCCGCTTCCCCGGGGAACAGGCGGACTAGGTGATCCGCGCGCCTAAGCGGGTGCTGCTTCTTTTAGTTGCGGTTCGACTGACCCTGAATTGACATCCAGGCGGGCTACTGACCTCTAGCAAAGGTGAAATAGTAAAAGGGAGGAAACCTTGTGCATTTAGTATCACGAAGAAGATGCAGTAAGAAGCACTCAACTAGTTTCTTTCGTGGGATGAATACGGTGTGAGCGGAGACGTAAGATTTGCACGAATAAGGGAAGATGAGTACCTCCTTCTACTGGCAGTGTTGTGTCCTCCTTCTGTTTTTCCGATGATCTTCTTGTTGTTCGCCGGAAACCAGAAGTTGTGGAGGACGGTGCAGCCTTGGACGAACCCATGGCCAAGTTGTTGAGTTTGGTGCGGTGGCCGCCTGTCGGCGGCGGGGAAGCAGATCCGAGGCGGCGAACGACGGCGTAGAGGGAACAACTCCGGTGCGGTGGACAGTTGTGATAGTGGAGCCGCAACAGTGAGGCGCAGGACAGCGTGGTCGGAGTGGTTCTGGTACGGCGCACGTAGGCATCGGCGTCGTGGAGGCAGCTCTACCTCGGCTTCAGCTGCTAAGTCCTTGAGGGCGTTGCGGTTGCGGTTGCGTTGGACGACGATGTTGGGGTACCGGCTCCGGCGTGATGGACGAGGGCGACGGTGGATTGGCCACTATGGGGTGGAGGACGGAGGAGGCTGGGGTTTCACGACTGGTGGAGAGGGCGTTTTCGCGCCCACGGAGTATGAATGGGGAAACGAAGGGAGGCGGGGAACTAAGGGGGAACAATGTTTCGGTTTGAGAGGCGCTTGTTTGAAATTTGGGGAAAGTTACAAACTTTGCCCCCATCTAAAATTTTGGACATATTGCGGGTTGGGGGTAGAACAGTCATGTCAGGTGTCCCAAATGTGGGCGGGATAGATTTCGGCCGAGCGCATGGGTGTTTAGGCGCCCACGGCGTATAAATGCTTCTCGGAGGCGGCTGAGACTGGCGTCTTGGTGAAGTTACAAACCTACCCCAGTTTAGACCTTTGGACATTGGGCCGATAGGCTACACGGGCCAGAGTCAGGACAGTAATTTCCTACCACCAAACATTAGTCTCGCACGGTTTCGGGTGACCAGAGGCCTATTTGGCGCTTCGTTCAATATTTGGGAGCAGAAGCATTAATGTTTTTGGTTCTCTTGAATTGAACTTTCAGGATTTGTCAAACTTCACAAATCTTTACTCTTGAAAATCCTAAAGCTACGATTATTTTGGAATGGAGGGGGTACATTTGAATATACATTGTACACGAGTATATATTAAAAAATATGCAACTTACCTCAGTTCATGCATGGTTCCAGATAAAATCTCCTTGGTTGCAAAAAATAAAAAGTTAGATATGCGTATGAATATATATAGCATGTTCAAACTCACAACAAAGATTGATGCCCCCTTTTACATCGGATTTACAAATGCCATTATCTCTGGTTCAAATAGATGAATGCACTTCCTATGAATTCGAATCTTCGAAACCCCCTTTATGTTGAATTCGACATGTATTCCATTTTGTAGATAGCAATTTGGAATGTATCCATGCAAGTGACAAATGTATAAAGTGCTTCACACTAACAACATGGAGTGCACTAATTAATGTTTATATATGAATTGCAAAAGCATCCATTGCCTGTATTTCAAACCGCTCTCACTCTATGGATCGATAATATGAAATAAACACATGCACATGCTAGAATTCAATGGAGTATGGGTGTCTGATAGACTGATTTTCGTCCATACGCAATTTGCAAAATTCATGATCTCATCCAAAAATAATAATGCCATTTATATTTTAATTTAATGCGTAGAACCGCCTTTTACACGTAGATGCACTATGCCTCGCCCCGTTCTCACAAACGCGTTATATATCTCTCTATCTAACGCATAAGTGCACAGACTTTATATGCATCGGCATTTCTCTTTCACACATGCTCACAATCTGTCTTAGGGTGTCGAGGTGTCTCACGCACATGCTCTCTCTGTTTCTCTCTCTCTCTCTTTCTGACTACTATGTACCACTCTTTTCACTAATCTCAGTTGGAAAACACTATTTCTCTCGCATGCATATATACACACGCACGGTCTCTACTAGCCCTCTATACGCACATATATGTGCCTACGTGTCTCCCGCACGCACATTATCTTTAGGCCTCTCTCGCACACATTGCCCCCCCCCCCCGACACACCTCTCTCTTAGTAGTTGGCAGATATGATTTCATCATATCATTCGGAAGGATATCCCTGGCTGTTAGGTTGGATGGTAATACGAGGCAAAGTTTTACCCTAGTTCGGATTGGACCCTTGCAGTTGAAGAAAGAGCCTACTCCTGTTATTGTATATTAGTGATAGGGGTGTGTACAAAGTACACGTGAATATCAGGCATTGTGCGTGTGTGTATACTATCGACGAACTAGCCCCCAAGCTTGTATAACATACTAAGAGCCTAGAGTTACAAATCATATATAGTCGGCTTATCACCAGTGGGGATAGAATCCTCCGCGACTCTGGTAGCTTCGTGTTGTACGCCGAGTCCTCCACATGGGTCTTCCTATAACACGTCTCGGTCCAACCTATATGTGGTGCAGGATGGAACCGACCCATGAGTCTTCATGTTGACCCACCACAACTAGAAATGATGTGCCCACCACACCACACACGCAATCGGCCACTAAGAAAATAAGCATATACAATAGTACAACGGTATCTAGCTCACGATACGTCTCCATATTTTGTTGATGACACTGACAGACTTTGCATTTGATGCGTGCTCCGTACTTTGTTGACGACACTTATGGTCATTATATTTGAAGCACAAGCACGATATGGTCACTGGACTTCAGAATAAGCTCATCACGATCACCACATACATTTTGTCGTGCTAACCAACATGTGGTTGGATGGTTAGGAGGACAGTGGTTTCTCGAGCCCACCAAGGTTAAAGTTCCGGTGCTCGCATTTATCTTATGTTAATTTCAGTATTTTCCAGCGATGCATGTTCAGTGGGAGGAGACGTTCCACTCGACTACGAGGCACCTATGGTGACTTCCTAAAATCTCAAGATCATATATGCTGGCCCACTCTCTCGAAGGTGCTCATATGGGTAGGGTTCGTGTGTGTGCGCTTATAGCGGTGAGTGCTTGCGCGTATATATGAGCCCTTGCGTCTGTACCGTGTTAAACAAATACATGTCATGATTATACGGTCATTGGCTCACCTGTACAACTCCGTATTTTGTTGATGACACAATCAATTGACCAGTCAAATGTTCCACGCAGCGCAACTAGTGTTGCACCATCGGGGCGCGTAACCGTGGGGCCCACCTGTCAGCCCTTATATGAAAGAAAGAAATGGTAGTTTGAGTCTGTACTGTGTTAATAAAATAGGAGTACTTTTTAGGGTGATCATACGGTCACTGGCACACCATACAGCTCCGTAATTTGTTGATAACACGATCAATTGACCAGTCAAACGGTCCACATTCAGCAGCGCACATTACCATAGGGCCCACCCATCAGCGTGTATATGAAGGACAGAAATGGTAATAAATTAGTGGTCGGTGGGTATTCGAAGTCGTGAGACCTTTGGTTGGCAGTCACCGGCGGTTGGGGGGCGTTCATTGGGCGGTGGGGTGGGGATCGCCGGAG
>NC_041383.1:666623969-666646742 GCF_002162155.2 Triticum dicoccoides | reverse complement strand
CGGTGGGGAGTGGTTTCGGGGAGGGCGGGCCGGCCACGGGCGGCGGGGGCTGGCGGCTCAGGGGGGTGGAGTTTGATGATAAACTGGAGGCCCTTGATTTCGTATCCAACGGCTGGAAAATCTAATGACCAGAGATGAAAAAATCAGTCGACTGACGTGTAGCCTCACCCCGCACGTACACATGCACGCATGCAAGACACGCATGCATGCAGGCATGCAACACTGACACATACACATAACATACACATGCACGCACACAAGACACGCACGCATGCAGGCGTGCAACACTGACACGTACACACGCACGCATGCTGGCATGCAACACTGACACGTACACATGCACTCACGAACACACGCACGTACGCACCCATGCATGCAACACTGAAACATACCCATGCACGCACGCAACACTCGCACGCCAGCATGCACGCAGAACACGACACAAGACACACGCTCAACCTATACGTGCATGCACCCTTTGTTAAGGACATGGATTGTTACGGGTATTAATCAATCTTATCTGTGATAAGCAAAACATTGATGTTTGCAGCGGTCTTTATGAATCACAACGTATCGAACGGGCTATCAACATAGTAGGCTTATCTACATGAAAAAGATGATGTCACACTCAATGAACAATCATCGGTTTATGAAATGCCCGCTTCTGACCGCCCTGGCCCACCAAAGGTTCCTCTGTTGTGCGCTGCCTGCGTTAGGTCACTGACATGCAGGCCATGCACCCAAAGAGCCCACACGTCAGTGGAAGAACAGCGCGGTGTCCTAGGTCAGAGTCGAGGGCGCCACTTGCTGCGTGCCCCGCTGAACATGCCTCCGTGCCGCATTCAAACGCCTCCATGAAACCCGCCCGTGTGGAAGCCGAAAAACCCACTCTGGACACACGTCTGTTCATGACCGGGCCGGTGTTAAATGCAATGCCGGCCGAGCTCCTCCCGTCCACCGTCTATTTAATCTCCTATTTAAACAAGGCCAAATGCCAGCCAAGAATCGCACACCTCTGCCGCTCCCCTATCTCCTCCACCATTTTGTCCACTCTTAGAATGGCTTACGAAGAGTAGTTATTCCGCATCCAAGCCGGCTGGGTAGCCCGCCGGATATGAGCTATGCAGCTCACTGATCCACCTCCCTCCCCTCGCTGACGGAGCCAGTTGCCGCCCCAAGCCGGCACGCGCTTCAGCAACTCGCCGCTCCAGGCCAGCTCGACGAGGAGCGGCGCACCAGCGTCGTTGCTGCCGTCCACGCCGCCGCCTCGTACTGCGTCTCCCGTTTCTGTGGCCGAGACTCCCATGCCGGTGGCCGCACCATGCAAGCAGCGACAGAAGCCGGGTGCGCGGAGAGCGACGAGTCGGTGTCCAGCGCCTCCGCGTCCGCCGCTATCATCGAGGAGAAGTAGAACACGGGAGGCCGCCGCCGCTTGGGTCCCATGAAGGCCACCACGGAGGCGACACCGGCGTACACACCAGGTGTCCTGTTGGATCCTTTTGTTGCGAGGACCTTCGTTGACCCTGCATGGGCTCCATGGAAGAGGGGAATGTTAGGATGAACTCGAGCCGGTGCCGGCCATGGCGAAGTAGTGGCCGGTGATGAACTCGAACCGGTGCCGGCCACCATCATCTTCGGCACCAGCCAATGATATCAGTTGGGCAGTGGGGAAGCAAGCCGTCCTTTGCGCTGAAGCATATACCTCCGGGGCTCCCGGCAGTCCGATGATCGTGCTGCCCGACATGAGGAACACAAATCGATCGGCAGGCGACCATTTAGGCCAGGTATTATATACCTGTGTTGTCCAGAACTAGCACCGTGTAGTTCATTTGAATGTAATGAAATCCATCATGTTTGTATGAAAATCCGGTATTTTATATGATTTCCGTCATTATTTATATGAAATATCAGTTTGTCTACGTGTTTGTGTGAATTTCGTCTGGTTGGATGTCGTAATTTGCGGGTCGCCGGTCGGTCTGCGGGCGGCTCGGGCGGCGTTGTGGGACAAAAAACACAGCTCGTGCGAGCTCGTCTCCAACGTGCGCGCTGGAGGATGCATGACAGCATGAGCACCCGAGCCATTCCTCATTCATCGGTGGAAAAGGCACCGGTGGACAAAAGGGTCGCCAATATTTTGGCTACCCCGGGCAAGATCCAAACAGCCCCTCCCAACAGATTCAAATCCCTCGTTCATCATGGAATTTTGCCATGTTTTGTTTTCATGGACAAGCAAGATGCCCGTGCATTGCACAGAACATCAAGATGCATTTTTTACAAACTCTCGCATGCATGCAAGGGATAATTAATGTCCTCCTTTGCTAGTACCACGAGGCAAACACCATTAATATTGCATCGATTAGTGTTAGTGGCCTTGTATATCTGCAAATTGTAATTTTGATAGTGGCCCCTTGTATATAAAAATGGAGGGAGAAAGATGAGAGATAAGGTGAGGAGGAGTGGGGCGTGGTGGTGACTGGTGGTCGGACTGGGTGGAGGCATGGGGATGGACGGCGCATTATGTCTAGGTTTGTATCTCTCTCACACACACTACGTAGGTGGGGGACGTGCACGAAGAGAAGATGTGCATGCACGGCGCATGTACTCCCGTCTCTTTCCCAACCACACCCGCGCGGGTACACGGTGGAGCTCATTTCTGTACGAAAAAGGCAGCCCACGTGGTAATTTGGCACGTGTTCTGGTTGTCCACTTGGTGGAGGGAGGATCGTCTACCATGGGTGAACAAACAAATTGCGACTTGACATGTTATATTAAAAAAAGAGACAAACCATGTGGGGCCTACCTTAGAGGCAAGGCTCTATACACTGGAGTACTTTTGATGTGTCCCGTCAACTCGCAGAACAAGGAGAAGCTTGCTTAGTACGCCGTCTCCCCCGCCCACGGGCGCGGTGGCTCGTAGGATGAGGCGAAGCTTGCTTACGAGTAGTAGTAGTAGTAGTACTCCTACTACTGTACGCCTTACGCCCGCTCCCTCGCCCACGCGCGGTGGCTCGCAGCACGAGGAGAAAATTTTACTCCCTCCATCTAGGTGAGTAAGTCATCTTATTTTACTCCCTCTGTCTAGGTGAGTAAGTCATCTTAGGTTGTGCACCGTGACCAAGGAGGAGGAGAAAACGAGAGAACTTAATATTCATTTGATAATTAATAGCATTGCATGCAATGAACTAACCATTACATGTCGTGTTTGGTAGTCTCAAGTCATTAAAAGCATGCACACCCCACATCTCTTATTGGTTGATATGTCAAGAAACAAGAACAAGGTAGAATTTAATGCACCGCGCCTAAGTGTTTTGGGATTATTTGGTTTTCGTAAGACGACCACACACCTAGATGGAGGGAGTACTACTCCCTACGTTTACTCCTCGTCCCTACTACGTACCTTGGTTAGTACTCCCTCCATTTACTTATACAAGGCCACTATAAAAAGTACATTTTGCATCTATACAAGGCCACAAATAGTAATCGAGACAAAAGTTACTACTCCCTCCTTTCCAGTTTATAGCTCAATTTCAAAATCTCTCCAACCAAGGTAGACGGTGAGTGGTCGAATTAATTTTGTAGTTTGCACAAGTAATTAGTAGCTCGTTTTTCTCAAGAAGTTATGTTTACCGAGGCATTAATTAGAACGAATGCATGAATGACCACTAAATTTCCATGAACTTGTACGTGCATTCGTTAGTTTCCTCTTGACACTGCTTGCGCCGGGCGATCTAATGCACCTCGAAATCCAACATGTAATGGTACTACTACTAGTATAGTAGAATTGAGACTTATCAACGGAAAAACGAAAGTTTTTTAGATGAGTCCTATAAACCCTAGTGGGTACGTACTCCGTAAAAACAGATTTTTCCAAAACTAAGTCGCTCCCTTTCATGAATTCTATAGTATACTCCTCCGTCGATGCTCCCTTTCATGAATTCTGTACTTCCTGTCACCGACATGTGGGACATATAGCAACCGGGTCGACGTGTCAAGCACTAAATAACAGTGCAGAATAGCAGGGGGGACGCACCCCACTCGTACCGGCCCAGTAGTAGTAATGAGCAATGAGACGTCAAATCACAATGTCGCACCTTCCCAGACGGACGAAGCAACCATTATTTCACACTTCGGTTCGCAATCATCTCAAACCACGTAGTATTGCTTCTGCCTCAAGAGGGACACGCGCATCGCCTTGGTACATCATGACACGTGGGACCGCATGACAGGCCATGCTCCCCCGCCGATCGCTCAGTAAAATCACCTCATTTTTACTATACTTCCTCCGTATCGGTTTACTACATGGCATGCACGTTGTTCTAGGTTGAGAATTTAACTGGCTATATGTGTGATGAACAGTACTCCAGACTTTTAAAAAAATGTATACTTTTGTACAGTAGTACTATCGATGGATTGCTCCGTGGAGCAAAAATTGAAATTAAAAAAAAGGTGGTACATATAGAGAGCGCTCGTCGCCAAATTATGCATATAGTACTATTAAAAAAGCTAGTGCGTGCTTAATTGGGGTGCTAAATTCTATTAAAGAAATACTAGTAGTATGTATCATACTAAGGAGTTAAAGTAACAAGAAGAAACATAACATAGTTCTGCTGGGGCTCAGCACAACACACCCCTCAAATTCAACTAAGCACACCTGAAATTAAACTATGCAACTAATCCGATAGACACTGCATTAGAACCACCATGAGCAACGATACTGACACCTTACTCACTCGAAGGAGTCCTCGTCCACGTCCTTGACTTCGTCCTTGTCCCTCTACCTCTTGGCCGATACTTCTTTGCTTGAACCGCACACTTGGCTCTTGCTCTTCATCCAACCCTTGTAGATATTGAAACAAAGGTAGCCATCCATTGTAGCGTAGTGGATGTGGTCTATATCTAGTACATTCCACCGCCATGCATAACAATGAAACGTGTAATGAGGTTTCTCCAGTTTACCGTACGAAGGATGAACCATGGCTCCTGCCAGGGTCAGCATTGAAGGCTGACGAGAGGACACCAGTGAAAGTGCAACTATCCCTAGGTGGTTTTGGTAATTCATAACAACATATAGCTCATTGAGCTAATGCTATTCCAAGACTATTGTTTCAGGAAAGCTCAATGAATGGCATGGCATGGATGATGAAAGTGGATCCCTCAAAATACTAAGGACAAAGGATTGGCTCAAGCTCAAAAGCTCAAGACTCTTCATTTTACATTTTAGTGATCCAAGATCACATTGAGTCTATAGGAAAAGCCAATACTATCAAGAAGGGATGAGGTGTTGCTTAATGAGCCTCTTGCTTCATGTGCTTAGTGATATGCTCCAAAACCCTCAACTACTTTCCCACATCCACAAATGACCTAAACCTAAAGCCAAAATCAGTCACACCGATTCTTTCTATCCGGCGCCACCGATTCCAAAAGTCATAGCCACTGCCACAAACCCTAAGCAAATCGGTCTTACCGATAGGGATCTCGGTCTCACCGAGATGGGATTGTAATCTCTCTGTTTCCCTTCGTAACATTTCAGTCTAACCGAAGTGAGCGATCGGTCCCACCGAGATTGCAATGTAAACTCTCTGTTTCCTTTTTGTAACATTTCGGTCTCACCGAAAAGAGCAAATCGGTCCCACCGAGTTTACCTGACCAACTCTCTGGAAAGCTTATTACCAAATCGGTCTCACCGAGTTTGTGTAATCGGTCTCACCGAGATTACACTATGCCCTAACCCTAACCGAATCGGCCTCACCGAGATGCATGTCAGTCCCACCGAAAATCACTAACGGTCACTAGGTTTACTAAATCGGTCCGACCGAGTTTAACAATTCGGTCCGACCAAGTTTGGTAAATTGTGTGTAACGGTTAGATTTTTTGTGGAGGCTATATATACCCCTCCACCTCCTCTTCATTCGCGGAGAGAGCCATCAGAACGAACCTACACTTCCAACTTACCATTTCTGAGAGAGAACCACCTACTCATGTGTTGAGGCCAAGATATTCCATTCCTACCATATGAATCTTGATCTCTAGCCTTCCCCAAGTTGCTTTCCACTCAAATCCTCTTTCCACCAGATCCAAATCCTATGAGAGAGAGTTGAGTGTTGGGGAGACTATCATTTGAAGCACAAGAGCAAGGAGTTCATCATCAACGCACCATTTGTTACTTCTTGGAGAGTGGTGTCTCCTAGATTGGCTAGGTGTCACTTGGGAGCCTCCGACAAGATTGTGGAGTTGAACCAAGGAGTTTGTAAGGGCAAGGAGATCGCCTACTTCATGAAGATCTACCACTAGTGAGGCAAGTCCTTCGTGGGCGACGGCCATGGTGGGATAGACAAGGTTGCTTCTTCGTGGACCCTTCATGGGTGGAGCCCTCCGTGGACTCGCGCAGCTGTTACCCTTCGTGGGTTGAAGTCTCCATCAACGTGGATGTATGATAGCACCACCTATCGGAACCACGCCAAAAACATCCGTGTCTCCAATTGCATTTGAATCCTCCAAACACTTCCCTTTACTTTCTTGCAAGTTGCATGCTTTAATTTCCGATGCCTATACACTCTTTGCATGCTTTCTTGAATTGTGTGATGATTGCTTGACTTGTCCTAAAATAGCTAAAATCTGCCAAACTCTAAAATTGGGAAAAGGTTAAGTTTTTATTGGTCAAGTAGTCTAATCACCCACCCTCTAGACATACTTCAAGGTCCTACAAGTGGTATCAGAGCATTGGTCTCCATTTGCTTTCATTTCCATAGCTTTTGGTGGTCATAGCCTTGGTTTCACAACCTAGGAGAGTATGGCGTCTAGCGAGGGAAATTATCACCTTAGAGGTCCTTACTTTGATGGTACTAATTTTGCTAGTTGGAAGCATAAGATGAAAATGCATATTCTCGGACATAACCCCGCCGTTTGGGAAATTATTTGTATTGGCTTGCAAGGTGAATTCTTTGATGGGAGAGAACCGAACCGTCAAGCTAATGCGGAAGAATTGAAGATGCTGCAATACAATGCTCAAGCATGTGACATCATCTTCAACGGATTGTGCCCCGAAGAATTCAATAAAATCAGCCGTCTTGAGAATGCAAAGGAAATTTGGGATACTTTGATTGATATGCATGAAGGTACCGAATCCGTCAAGGAATCCAAGTTGGATGTGCTCCAAAGTCAGCTTGACAAGTTCAAAATGAAGGATGGTGAAGGTGTCGCTGAAATATACTCTAGGCTTGCTCTTATCACAAATGAGATTGCCGGCTTAGGGAGTGAAGAGATGACCGACAAATTCATCATCAAGAAAATCCTAAGAGCATTGGATGGAAAGTATGATACCGTGTGCACATTGATCCAAATGATGCCAAACTACAAAAATCTCAAGCCAACAGAAGTCATTGGAAGAATTGTTGCTCATGAGATGTCACTCAAGGATAAGGAGGAACTTCACAACAAGTCAAGTGGTGCTTACAAAGCCTCAAGTGAAGCCCCCACATCATCACGTAAGAAACAAACCTTCAATGAATAATTGAGCTTAATGGTGAAGAACTTCAACAAATTCTACAAGAGTAGAAGCAAAGAAAGAAGCTCCAAGTCAAGGTCTTATCATGACAAGAGATCTTCTAGTCGAGAGCGCAATTGCTACAAATGTGGGAAGCCTGGACACTACTCCAATGAGTGTACGGCACCCTACAAAAGAAGAGAAGATTCTCCAAAAAGAAGAAGCAAAAGAGAAGAACCACCACCAAGAGAGAGGAGGAGTAGAGATGATCGTTATGAACAAAGACCCTCACGGAGAAGCAAGGATTCGGAAAGGAAGGACAAGTCATCAAGGAGCTACACAAAACGAAGACATCAAGCTCATGTTGGTGAAGGGGTATCCGGCTCCGACTCCGACAATCACTCCGAGAGAAGCTATCACTCCGACTCCGAACATACTCAAGATGAAGGTGTTGACGGTCTAGCACTTATGTCAACAAACTCCTACGACATATTTGACTCACCAAATGAAGGTGTTGGAAGATGCTTCATGGCCAAAGGTCCAAAGGTAACACATCCCGAGTATGTTGATTTCAATAGTGATGAAGATGACTTGCTTGTGGATGATGATTTACTTGTTGACAACTCTAGTGATGAATACTATGATGAAACGTCAATTAATCATGCTAATCAAACGAATGACAATGATAAGGAGAAAATTGAGCTTCTAACTAAAGAACTAAACACTCTTAAGTTGGCTCATGAAACTATCTTCGAAGATCATCGAGAACTTTTAAGGGCTCATGAGAAGTTACGCTTTGAAAAGCTCAATCTTGAGCAAGAGCATGAGTTCTTAAAGGAAATCAATGATGATATCCGCAAGAAAAGTTCTTCTTACATTGCCAAGCATTTACTCTTATCTACTTACATGCCTCAAGTCAAGTCTAGTAACAAGTACAAGAAAGATACTTCCTCTAGTAGTAACAATAATAATGTCATATCCAATGTTGTTTCTTCTAGTAGTTCTCTTGATTCCACTAATGATTCTCTTAGCCAAGTTACACTTGAGCAAGAAAATAGTTTATTGAAGGGAATTATAGAGAAAGGTGTTTACAAGAGCCTTGCCGGGAGTAAGCAATTCGAGGAAATTGTACGCAAGCAAGGAACGCACGGAAGAATCAAGGTGTTGGTTTTGAACGAAAGTTCAACGCCAATGGGGTTGAGTGGGAAGAAGATCAATACCCCAAGACAAAGTTTGTTCCTCAACAAGAGAAGTATGATCCTACTTCCTTCAAGGGGACACAAGCTCAAGATGATCTTCCACCACAAGACCACAAGAACAAAGGCAAGGACAAGCTGCAAGAAGAGATTGATGCATTTGAAGAAGCACCTAAAGCCTCGTTCAGTTGGGTCCCCAAGACTACGTCAAGTTCTACTTCATCAAGTACAACTCCAGCTCCAAGGATTCCCATCAAGATGATGTGGATCCCGAAGAAGAAGAACTAGAGAGTTCTTGAGGGTGACTCCTCCAACATTCTTCACTCATATCATTTTGGCAAGAACAAGTGCAATCAACTTTCACATCTTGCACTAGTTCAAGGAGTCACAAACCCTCATGTTGGTAAGGCAAGGGATAAGGTAACCTAATGTTTTCATGGACATCATCTTATGTGTGCATCACTCTATGTCTATGGATATTCTTGTTTGTTCCTTGTGGGACTAACCCATGTAGGCAAGTTGAAAGTGCAACTCACTCCAAAGGATTTCTCCAAATGATCTACATCAACATTGAGCATCTACATCTTCAACACCTACATGAAGTCATCATCGACAAAACCCAAGGTTAGTTCATCCCTCTAAGGGGGGATCTCACATCTAGGGGGAGCTTAAATCTAAGAATTGAGTCAAAGCAACTCTAATGGTGTGAACACATTAATGCATTATGTAAAAGTGGTAACCCCACTTGAGCTTAAACGATGAGTATGACCTATGATCAAATGTTCTCATTTGACTCCTAAGTCAATATACTCATATATAGATGACCTAGTCATCGCCAATTGCTTGATAGATGCTAAAATTGGTTGTGCATGCTTTGCCACATATTTCAATTGCCATCTTATTGTGTGAGCATGTTGGTGCATATTTTACTCATTCAAGGACATCCACTTGTTGTTTTGATTGTTTGGTTCTTTCTTCTTTTGGCCAAGTGGATGGACAAGAATGCATAAGAACCTTCTTTAGCTATCTATGCTTTTCTCATCTCAAACTCTATTCATGCCACATCACAAAATTTGATCAAGTTAGATTCGAACCACTCTGTGTGAGGAGCACTCAGAGTCCCCGATTCTTCATAGACTTAAACTTCCAAAACCTCTTAGTGATTCTCGGTCTGACCAATCCTTCCATTTCGGTCCTACCGAGATCAACAAGTTGATCTGAGTTTTCAATCTCGGTGCAACCGATTTGAACTTTTTGGTCTCACCGATTTGCTGTAACTGAACACAGTTATGCATCTCGGTGCCACCGAGTTGTTCCACTCGGTCACACCGACAGGGTTGAGCTATATATATAGCCACGGGCAAAATTTTGGTAATTTCTCCGAAACCCTTCGCCCGGGCAATAGCTCGCTCTGCCATCGTGGTCTCCGGATCGTCTCCTCGTCGCCAGTAGCCTCCTATCGCTGGTCTCCGCCGCCGTCAACGGATTTCGTCCCCGCCATTGCCGCCGTAGCAAGTCCACCGCCAAGTTAGGGTATGTACTTAATCTTTGTGCTATCCACATCTGATTCCTGGCACATTGTTTTCATATTGATTCTTGCCACGATTGAAACTCTTCTATCCATCCAAAGTAGTTCATAGATTAGATGTGATTCAAATTTTTAGGGTTAGGTTTCCGCCGAAACCATCTCGGACCCACCGAGTTGAAAAACTCGGTCTCACCGATTTGGCTTATGCCATTGCACTAGTGACTCTCGGTCTGACCGAGAATTACTAATCGGTGCAACTGATTTGAGGATTCTATGAAACCCTAGCAGTCTCGGTACCACCGAACTGAAACTCGGTCCAACCGAGATCATTAGTTTAGGTTCCAAAACTGCTTCAGTATCACCGAGTTTGAAAATCAGTGGATCCGAAATGCTTTCTGTGGAAAACTAAGACTGAACTTTTGAGTCATTCTTTTGCAAAAACCTCTGCATTTTGTGATGCTCATCTTTTCTATCTCATCTATAACTCTTCACAGGGTCAGCAGTCAGCTTTTGCAGTATGTCTGATCAAAGTGACAGCCACAACAGGTTAGAAGAGCAGGTGGACTTGAGTGAGGGCACTAGTCCCTCAACCTCAGATGAAGGGAGCAGAAGTACTCCTAGCAATTTGCCTAAGGCTGCAACTAGGCAAAGGAAGAAAAGAACTTCAGATTCAGAGGATGAAGATTATAAAGCTGAGGAAGATGAGGCTACTTCCAAGAAAGTGGTGCTCAAGAAGGAATATGGCTCAGCAAAGAATATAAAGCCAGGCATGAAGATTAAAAGGCCTGCAAGAAGGCAACCTATGCCCAAGACCAGAGCATCAACTCAACTGCCTGAAAATCCAGATCCCAAAGAGCCAGCTGATGAAAGCAAGAAGAGGAAGGAAAGGGTCAAGAAGACCATGATCAAAATTGTTGGTCAACCTTCCAAGATGGAGGAGGAAGAGCTTGCTGCACCAGCTCCAAATGCAGCTAAGCTTATGGGAGATGCTATTAAATCTGGGGCTGCAACATCCAAGCCCAAGGAAGCACCCAAAGCTGCCTCCAAGGCCAAGTCTGTACCAAAGAGGAATACCAGGAGTATTCCAGCTGCTGAGAAGAACAAGGCCCCAGTTTCCAATGTTGCTGAAGATTCAGAAGAAGAAGGACAGGTTCTAAGAAAGCTCAAGCCCAAGATACCAGACCATAATGATGCCCATCCTGTGGCTGAGGACATGAGAATCAGGATAGACTCAGGATTGAGGATATGGAGGATGGTAGATCCATATGCCACAAGGAGAAGAACTGCTGTTGACTACAGGTTCCACACAAAGGAACAGCAGGACTTCTATGAGACAATCTTATTGGACAAGAAGCCCATAGTCTGTGACATGAGGTGGGTTGACTGGAAATTCATCAAGGAAAATGAACAGCACTATCCTGGAGTGCAAGACAGCTTTGTTGCTTGTGGAGTTGCAGATTTTGTTGGACAGAAGTTCACCAACTGGAATGATGAGCTTATCATGCAGTTCTACTCCACAGCACACTTTTACCCAGATGGAAGAATAGTTTGGATGTCTGAAGGTACAAGGTACCAGTCCACTATTGAATTATGAGCAAGTCTGATCAATGCCCCCAAGGAGAATGAGGATGACCTAGACATTTATGCAAAGAAGAAGTTGGGTCACAATTCAATGGCTCACATGTACAAGGAAATACTAGACAAGGCATTAGAGACTCACAAGTTTGGATCAGTTCACTTTCTGCTGTCAGGGTTGCCAACCATAAATTGGTTTCTGAGGCACACTTTGTTGCCCAAGTCTGGTGACCATAACATGATCAGAGGGCATGCCATCAACATGTTGCATGTGTTTGATGTGCCACAGAAGTTCAAAGTCATGATCCTGATCATTGAAACAATCAAGAGGACTGCAGCAGATCAGAAGAGGAGCTGTGGATATGCACCTCAGATTCAAGAATTGATAAACTCAAAAATGGGCACAGGAAAATATCAGTTGGATAAGGAACACTTTCCACTTTATCCAGACTTTGAGGACAATGAGGTTGTCATGAATGAAGATGATCCACAATCAGTTCAAGCTCAGGAGAAGAAGGAGAAGGCAAAGAGGGAGAAGGCTGCCAAGATGCCAACTCAAGAGGAGGCATCTGAATATTTCTTGAAAACCAAACAGGAGCAGCTTGGTTACTTGATAGCATCATCTCTGAGGATTGAGAAGGGGTTGGCCACCCTAACTCAAAACCAGGAGAGCCTGGAAAGAATCATGGAACAAAAATTCTATGATCTAGATGTCAAGGTAACTGAGATTCAGTCAGTTGTGGAGCAGCTGCAGGATGACATGCAAGAGAGGAAGGGCAAAACTACAACAAATGTGTTTGCCAGAGTGCCCAGAGCCCAGAGGTCAGTTGCAGTGCCAGTGACAGACACTAGAGCAACATCTTCAGCACCAGCTACTGCCCCTTCAGCTCCAGTGCAACCAGCTTCAGCATCAACTCCAGAACCCTCTACATCAACTGAAGCCTTCGTCCTTGGAGTTATCAGGACACCACCACCAATAGATCAAGCCTGAGAGTTGATCTAGCACTATGCATTTTCTATGAACTTTTTGGTAACTTGTTGCCAAAGGGGGAGAAAAATGTATAGATCATAGGCTTCGAGAGAGAGAGAGTTTTGCTTTTGTTCTCTCTTGCTTTATTTGGTGGTTTTTCAATCTTTGTTTGCTTTTGGTTGAGATACTATGCTTGTGAGACATTGATGATCATGTGTTTGATGATAAGCTACACTTGTGCATGCTTGATATTATCCTATCTATCTTATGTGATCACTCACTATGCTTGGTGATGAGTGCATGTGTTCATTGTTTATTATTTTGAGCGCTCCACCAAGATGTATGTGAAATGTAAGAGTAACCCATGAGCCTAATTCATTGTGCATTTGCAGTCCAAAGCAAATCTAAAACTATGCAAAAATTTAGGGGGAGCTCTTGCTTATCACATACTTCTCAAAGCGACGATGTTATTTAAATTTTATTATCATTTGTCAAAGCTTTGATCTATATGTTGTCATCAATTACCAAAAAGGGGGAGATTGAAAGTGCAACTATCCCTAGGTGGTTTTGATAATTCATAACAACATATAGCTCATTGAGCTAATGCTACTCCAAGACTATTGTTTCAGGAAAGCTCAATGAATGGCATGGCATGGATGATGAAAGTGGATCCCTCAAAATACTAAGGACAAAGGATTGGCTCAAGCTCAAAAGCTCAAGACTCTTCATTTTACATTTTAGTGATCCAAGATCACATTGAGTCTATAGGAAAAGCCAATACTATCAAGAAGGGATGAGGTGTTGCTTAATGAGCCTCTTGCTTCATGTGCTTAGTGATATGCTCCAAAACCCTCAACTACTTTCCCACATCCACAAATGACCTAAACCTAAAGCCAAAATCGGTCACACCGATTCTTTCTATCTGGCGCCACCGATTCCAAAAGTCATAGCCACTGCCACAAATCCTAAGCAAATCGGTCTTACCAATAGGGATCTCGGTCTCACCGAGATGGGATTGTAATCTCTCTATTTCCCTTCGTAACGTTTCGGTCTAACCGAAGTGAGCGATCGGTCCCACCGAGATTGCAATGTAAACTCTTTGTTTCCTTTTTGTAACATTTCGGTCTCACCGAAAAGAGCAAATCGGTCCCACCGAGTTTACCTGACCAACTCTCTGAAAAGCTTATTACCAAATCGGTCTCACCGAGTTTGTGTAATCGGTCTCATCGAGATTACGTTATGCCCTAACCCTAACCGAATCAGCCTCACCGAGATGCATGTCAGTCCCACCGAAAATCACTAACGGTCACTAGGTTTACTAAATCGGTCCGACCGAGTTTAACGATTCGGTCCCACCGAGTTTGGTAAATTGTGTGTAACGGTTAGATTTTGTGTGGAGGCTATATATACCCCTCCACCTCCTCTTCATTCGCAGAGAGAGCCATCAGAACGAACCTACACTTCCAACTTACCATTTCTGAGAGAGAACCACCTACTCATGTGTTGAGGCCAAGATATTCCATTCCTACCATATGAATCTTGATCTCTAGCCTTCCCCAAGTTGCTTTCCACTCAAATCCTCTTTCCACCAGATCCAAATCCTATAAGAGAGAGTTGAGTGTTGGGGAGACTATCATTTGAAGCACAAGAGCAAGGAGTTCATCATCAACGCACCATTTGTTACTTCTTGGAGAGTGGTGTCTCCTAGATTGGCTAGGTGTCACTTGGGATCCTCCGACAAGATTGTGGAGTTGAACCAAGGAGTTTGTAAGGGCAAGGAGATCACCTACTTCGTGAAGATCTACCGCTAGTGAGGCAAGTCCTTCGTGGGTGACGACCATGGTGGGATAGACAAGGTTGCTTCTTTGTGGACCCTTCGTGGGTGGAGCCTTCGTGGACTGGCGCAGCTGTTACCCTTCGTGGGTTGAAGTCTCCATCAACGTGGATGTATGATAGCACCACCTATCGGAACCACGCCAAAAACATCCGTTTCTCCAATTGCGTTTGAATCCTCCAAACCCTTCCCTTTACTTTCTTGCAAGTTGCATGCTTTAATTTCCGCTGCCTATACACTCTTTGCATGCTTGCTTGAATTGTGTGATGATTGCTTGACTTGTCCTAAAATAGCTAAAATCTGCCAAACTCTAAAATTGGGAAAAGGTTAAGTTTTTATTGGTCAAGTAGTCTAATCACCACCCCCCTCTAGACATACTTCAAGGTCCTACAACCAGCCGATTCTTCTAGAGGTCGAAGGTGTTGCCTACAACGAGGCCTATCCGACCCAGGACTTCTTTATCGTTACCAAAGTCTACAGTAACGAATTTGACTAGGTTGCCCTTGAGTAAGTCCTTAAAATCCAGGCATTCAACGTTGGCATGGCATATGTGGTAGACCAAGCATAAGTCATGCACGCAAACCTAGATCACGGCGGGCTTCTTCCTCTCTTCGTCCTTTAGATCCTTCTCTCGTCCCAGGACTGTGGTGTACTCAACATCTAGCCCAGCGACCCGCTCATCATCTGAGTCTTCGAACATGCGTCTGAAGCGATAAAGGCATCCTTTCATCGTCGCGGAAGAACGGGTGTAGATGGCGTCGAACTCATCGCCGGTGATGGTTCTAACCTTGTACTCACCGCCGATCGTGGAGATTTGGGACGCCATGGATTTGGGAGGAGGGTTAGGATTAGTCGAACTATCGTAATGTGAATGGATGACACGACTAGGAGCAACCGCCGTAGTATTGAAGGACGTGCGGGGACGAGTAGGAGCGAACTGCCAGCGTGCGAACGGCAGGGTAGTGGCTTTCCATTCTCCCATGATACGGGCTTCCGAGAGCCCTTGGATCTGAGATCGAACGGTTGCATGGCGTGATTCTAGACCTATGGGTGAATATCCTATCCTGGAGGGTTATTCTGCAAATTTTCAGCAACTTAGCATGCGACCGTTTGATCTCAGATCCAAGGGCTGCCAGCAGCCCGTATCATGGTCGCGCCTACCACGACCGTCGTGTCGCTCGCGCGGTCGCGCCGTTGGAGATTTAACACGGTGCGATAGGCTATCTGATGTTGGCATATCATACATAGTCATCACTTATTCACTCATACTACAACAAGGTTAGCTATAAGGTTGGCTATAAGTGTATTTTTTTACTCCTCTCTATCTCTTTCTTCGTACTCCCTCCGTCCCATAATATAAGAACGTTTTTGACACTAGGACACAGGGAGTACTAGTATTTATTGCATTTGCCAAGGAGTGACCTCTTCCAATGAAATGGTGTTGCTAAGTTTGCTTCATTTAATTAGCTATAGACTCAAAATTGTCTTTTCACCTAGGTACACGCGCTTAGCACCGTTTCTTCCTTGGGTCACCAAACTTGCCACATCAGACTTTATGCCGATGTGGCAAGCTTAGCACCTGTAGGAGTAAGTAAGTACTACAATAGTGGGCTATAAGCCCGCTTTACATGGCATTTTTGCATGTGTGGAGGAAAGAGGCAAGGAAAAAGTGGAGAGAAGTGGGCTCTCATGCAAGAGCCAGCCTGAACTACATGGTGGAGCATTGGGAGAGGCACCTGTATGGAGGTGGTCAGGAATCGGGAGACTCACGCCGGTCGTAGCGCCGCAGTTAAAATGATAATGGCAAGTCAAATCACGGGGCCCCATCTATCCAGCAGTAGCTCGCTGTCAAATCACACAGCCCTACGTTTGCAGCAGCCTACTCCCTCATCTTCTCGCGTCTCTGTCGAACCGACTAGGCGGAACTGCCCCACCTACCATGCAGGAAAAGCCCCGCCCTCGACTTTTAAATACAACTACATCCGCTTAAGAATCCAATGATATAGTAATACTTTTTGTGACATACTAGTAACTCATATTTAGTTAGTCAAATGGATGACCTAGAACTACGTGCACGCCCTATAAACCGAGACGCCTAAAAATAAAAAACCGAGACGGAGAGGGTAGTTCAGCACGTATCTTTTTAGATCAATATAGTCGGGATTCACCAAGGAGCAAAACCAAGTGGTAGGCTGCTCCTGTCGTGTTGGCGTAGCAACTCAAGCAGGGTCAGTCCACACACGAAATGGTGACACAGTTAACAAGACCCCTTTGGCTGACATGTGGCTCATCCACCGTCTTGTTCCACGTGCGATGCACCAAATTACAGTTCGGAGCAGCGGTTGGAACTGGAGGCACCCCGGTCGTAGCGCCGCAGTAGTAGAAAATGAGCGACGAGGGGTCAAATCACAAAGCCACCTTTCCCACATTAAGCTGGACGGACGAAGCAACCATCATTTCACTCTAGGGCCCGCATTAAGCTGGACAGACGAAGCAACCATCATTTCACTCAGGGCGCAAGAGCATAAAGAAAAGAGAAAACAATGATGCGTGCGGCAGCTACCTAGGGCACCGTAGGGTAGGGGTCTCCACTACATATCCTTTTTTAAAGCGCCACCACTACAAATTGGCTTCTCCCTCGTCCTCTTGAAGAAAACCGATGATGAGTGCGGTGGTAGGGTTTGTAGGAGTACTATGGCATGCGGGGCCACGGCGTAGTAAACGGGTTCGAGTCGATGCATGTGTGGGACGCTTGGTTTTACAGGAACGAGGCAACATTTTGGGTTCGGGGATCAGTGGAGATATAGTACGTACAAAAAATTGTGGATGTAGGTTCGACCGAAAGGCAATGATGCATTGAACGCATGAGATTTTGAAACCAAATTATGAATAAATACACACTATAGCATGTAAAGCTTTGAGTCATATATGCATGATGTAGATGTTCGTTTAGTTCTTATAGTTCATCTCACTCAAAATCAGTTAGTTTTATAAAAATGATAAGATTCATGGGGTTGTGCATTGTAAAGCATAAAGTAAAAAACAAATAATGGTAATTCATTTAGAAAAAAAACAATTATGATACAGAAGATTCTAGAACAAAGGAGAAGTGCTTGTGTTTTGAGGTTTGTGAATTATGCTTAAGTTCAACCATGGAGTCTTCTAAATTGTACATGTGGCAGATCTGGTGGAATGTTGATGATATCCAATGGCCAGTAGTACTCGGATTCGCCATCTCTGCACTGTCGGATTAGCTTCATCCAGCGTCCATCTTTCAAAGTTATTGGCACACTATATAGTTCTTGTGCCATAGTTGCATGTTTTGGAAAAAAGCTGCTAGTGGGTTGTGCTATCTATTTAGGAATAGAAGATGTATACATGGAAGTTGTAGGGAAAGAGATGACGTGGAGCATCTCAATTCCTATGAGTAGGGATTGGAAAAGAGATGTCATTTGGTTCACATCATAGGAACTTTTCTATTGAATCTAGAGATGACATGTATCTCAATTCCTATGAGGAGGGATTAGAAAAGATATGTAATTTGGTTTAGACCATAGGAACTTTTCTATTGAATATACGCTAATGTTTATTTTCCTTTGAAATTAATGGAGTATAGGAATCCATTCATTTGAACCAAGTGGCTCTAAAGCTATAGAAATGATATCATGTTTATTTCCTTTGAAATGTGGAGTATATGAATCTATTCCTATGAACCAATTGGCTCTAAAGGGAAAAAATCCTATAAAAATCATATCATATAGAGTTCCTATGATATTCCTCGACACCAAAGGATGGTTGAAATTGATGCGGGTGATACGATGGTCTTATTTCGTAGACTCCTCCCCCAACTTTATAGTTACCTCTCGAAGATGAATGAAATGATATATACAGGGTATTCTACATGTGCAATTTGGTACATGAAAACTCGGTAAAAGTTTGCGAGGTTTGAATTTTCAATAAAGCTATATGCACTGCATTTCGGAACGGAGGGAGCATACGATAGTTGCTAACACTCACGTGGAAGATTTGTGTGTAGGAGGAGTGTCTGTTCTGTTAAATGACATGGCAAAACTGACACTGTCGGATGCCGATCTAATGGTTCTTACGGCGTTCGTTAGGAAAAGGCTTGTGGCGAATGTTTGTCGGATAATGATTTACGCACACATGCATTGCATGGATACGTTCCCCCCTCCCTCTCACGCACACGCACCCTCATGAGTCACGACTCTCCCGAGTCCTCTCGCAGACTTGCACGTCGCACCCACCGTCTATCTGCAGGTAGATGTCACGCACATATGTGCTCTTCACACCCTACCCTCAGAACTTCTAAAAAACAAAAGACGTCGCGCACATTTTATTTTAGCTCACACGTCACACACTTATACTATTACTCTTGCGGCGAACGTTCTTTGGGCATAGAATATTGTACTCTCACGAAGAGAAGCGGTGCACGCACGCACTAGTTCTCTCACACCCACTCACTGGTACATGTAGGAGCGCATTTTTTTGAAGTTGGTACAACAAAATCACTCCACTATATATATAAGCAGGAGCCTTAGCACTTGCTTTACTAGGGTTCCTCTCGTTCACTCTCTCATGCTCTCCATATCTAAGCAAGACATAGGTGGCCACACTCTCTCACAGCTCACGGCTGGTCACAAATCCGGCCGGACAACCTCGACCGGGGCAGGGGTGTAGGTGCAACGGCTGCCCGCGCGTCCCGATCGGCGGCCGTGCCATTCTCTCCGAGAGAGCGCCGGCTCGGGAGTGCCTCCGACCCCTTCTTCCTCCCTGTGGTATTGTGGCCAAGATGCGGCCTCCCGACGCCGTCTTTGCCACATGCCGACGACCCTCAGGTATATATTCCTTCGAAACCTGCCTTTCTCTACTGCCCCAGCTCCCTTCGTGTGGATCTTTTTCTACTTCCATCCGCTGTTCCAAAGCCACCTAGACTTTTACTATTATTAGAGGTAAAGCTAGTCCATACAGTCGACTCTAAGAGTTGGTTCAAATAGGGAAGAAAGTGGGAAAGCTGTAGCATGAACCTAGGACTTGGTTCTAAGAGGAAACGGGGGAAAGTAGTAGATACTGGCTACCCAAGCGGTCTCTTGGTTGAAAAGGCGAAGAAAGCATGGTGGATGGCAAAGGGTGGGGGGAAGTGGACCTATCTCTTGGTTGAAAAAGGAAAGAAAGTGACGGGTGTTGGGGGACAACGCAAATGAGAATGAGCAGGTCTAGATTTCCTGTGCTCACATAGTAAAATGTCGCTGAGGAGATAAAAATGGGACAAATGCAGACATGCTGCCTGAGTGTTTGCCGCTCTCGGCAGTCACGTCTGCCTCACCACTTTATGCCCCTGCTGTCCCTACGCCCATATCGCTGCCGTAAATGTAAAATCACATGAAGCATTAAGCAATGCCACCTAATGTCACTATAAGTATTGGTCTAGTGCCGTCGATAAATTGAAGCAATGCCACCACCATTTTATGAAGTGCTTCCGTCTTGCTTTATTTCCCATGAATTGTGTTTTTGCAGTTACACTTAATTCTCACACCGCTAACATTGCTTCATCCCAGTGGAACTGCACAAATTTGATTGCACATTTACTGACCATGTGCTACTCTCATGAGAGTAATACTAATGCTATTGTTCTGCATGTTAATCTAGTGGCATTGTTGATGTGATGTGATGATACTTACTTAAGGACTCTTCATACTGTCAATCTAGTGCCAATTATAACACAATAGATGCTGCTGTTAATCATACGCCACTGCAAATATCTGTCACTGTTTAAATAACCGTATTTTGTATTTGCGCAAACAGGGATGTCTGTCTCCATATTGTTTCGGGATGTCTGTCTCCGTATCGTTTCTATCCGCGAAATCAAAAGCACACACCTCAGTTTTAGTACAACTGCGCAAAATGAGATGGCTATCCCTCGTTGTCGTCGTCTAACCTCCAGTCTTCAAGGTATTCCTACATTGGTAGTAACTAAGGTAGAATGACCAACGCAATCTAAAAGAAGCTGATTCGTATGTTTTACTTCCTGATTGCAGTGCAGGGATGAGCAAAAACAACTGCATCCTAGTCCGGAATGCACTTTCTGCCAGTTCTTCCATGGACCGAGGACTAGCTGGCACGGCTGCACGGCGGTTTTTTGGACAGGTGCGCGGACAAGAGGCATTGTGGTCTGCTTATTTCTGCAAATAACGGTGCTTAAATTTAGTGGAATGCACAAGCATTTCAACTGGTCAGTACACTGCGTGGTTCAGTTTAGCATTCCAGCTGAGACCACAATTATAATTGGTTATTCTGGAATGAGAGAACCTAACCCTGGATGGTGGCAACAAGAAAAAACCAGAGTGAACTCCAGGAAATTTGAGCCTGCCGGGAGGCCCTTTGCTCAGAGAAGCCTTGCTTGATTTTTCCTGATTTGTCAACCTTCTCACAACTTTGTCTTTTGCTATGAACTAGTATATGTTTGTTATGTTCTATGAATCATTGAGATGTATAAAATTGCTTAACTTATGCTTTTCAAGTTTTTTATGAAGACGAGTTTAATGTGAGTGTTCCACATGAGCGTTGGACTAGCGTGTGAACGTTTGCAATTTATTACATTGTGGCCTCAATTAACTGCATGAACCACTGTAACAAGATACATAGTTGCTTATATGTCAGACAGCAGATTGTTGATTGTTAGCTGGTCGATAGCCTAGTATTGAAGCGAGCTGAGCCAATGTGCCGTGTTTTGCACAACTGCTTACAAGTGGGGTAGCACCAACAGTGTTTACAAGTACTTATGTATATGTCGGCGCACAGTTCTCGAACGAGTGCTCTATTTCATCAAAACACACACTGCTCGTATGATAAACTGTGACAACTTATGTCTTACCATGCCATATTCATGAAAAAACTAGTGAGGACGCATCTGTTTCGGTAACAATTACGATGGTTCTCACATGAATCACGGGCACACAAAAGTAGCAGCAGTTCCCATAGACGGATTCAAACAGAGTACTAGCCCCAGAGGGGTCGATAACAGGCAAGGTTCGGATAATTAGACACAATCCAAACTACTATTAAACACTAGCTGGGGCAACTATTTCATGCCTCGATCTAATTTGGGCTGGACACAAGATGGACCTTGCCATGAACATCATCGAGGACGTCCCGCAGCAACTCAATCATGTGAACCTTCATGAAGACAACCTTGTGGCCTTGCCCCTGATAAACTTGTTTGTGGAGGCATGCCACGTCATCTTCCTGCGTAAGCTTGACAAGAACAGTATGCCTCACAAACGAAGGAGTAGCTTTGAACTTCTTGTGCTTCAGTACACCCTAGACAACACGCCTGACAACAGTGAGGCTGGAATACAACTCTTCATTGGTATAACCGCAAATGGCTTCCAGGATCCAACAGCCTAAGAACTTTGTTTCCCCAGTGCATATATTCAGGTCATCCGCCTCATAGAGAGTGACATGTACAACCACACAATCCTTGTCTACATCAGGGTTCTAATTGAAACAGAAACAAATTCTGAATTACTTTTTAGTATAAGAAACACAAGTTATTTAAACCACTATGTATAGCATGGCATCGAAGCTAATAAAATTTTGCATTATTAATCACCACATACTTAGATGAAAAACCACAATCGAGATCGGAAAAGAAGAAAATCACCTTGGGCAGCTCAGCGGGGGGGGGGGACACATCCTCGAATGGGGAAAACTGCTCCTGCATTGCCACAGGGGTTGTAACCTCAAACAGGGCGTTGACCATCTCAGTAGTGGCCGTGAGCGTATCTGGAGTCGGCTCGGTGGCTGCCTCCATCTTCTTGGAGCTCTCTGTCTTGTGGGGATCAGCCTCCCGCGTCTGCTCCAATATCGGCAGATATTTGCCTGGTTCTCCTTGGTCCATCATGAAACTGACAAATACTAGGAGACCACTGAAAGGAAAACACAATCGCAATGACAATGAAACAAAAAAGAGAGTGAGGATCGGTTACTACTTTGCAAAAGTTCTTTTTTTTCTCTGAACGAAAATATACCAACATCACGGATCCGCTTACATTCCCTTTGTTGGGAGAGAAGAACAGTGGCAGATGCGAGTGTTGCCTTTCTTGAAGATGGTGAGGGAGAAGGGGATTCAGCGAAGAGTGAAATGATGGTTGCTTCGTCCGTCAAACT
>NC_041383.1:666616903-666623643 GCF_002162155.2 Triticum dicoccoides | reverse complement strand
TACGACTAGGGTTACTCTCCGCCTGCATACTGCCTTCTAATTTGGTGGATGGCATTTGGGCCCGTGCGCTGCATGGCCCGCATGTCGGTGAACAAAAGTATAAGTAGAGGGAGACGTTTCAATGACCTAGGAGGAGCCAGAAGCGGTGGAGTGTCTCCACTGTACTAGTAGTAATTGTTTTTCTGGGTAGTTGTAGAGTGTCTCCACTGTACTAGTAGTAATTGTTTCTCTGGGCCCAAGACAAAACAGCCCATCCACACTAGTAAATAGTAAAATCAATTCAAAAGCCCTATATTTACTGAATGAGAGGCGCTACCCACACCCATCACACCGCCCCCCAAAAAAACCTGGGTGCTCTTCTTCCTCCTCGCTCCCACCCACCTCACGTTAGCTTGCTCCACTCGTACCCCCAAATTCCTCACCTTACTCCTACAGAAAACCCCAGCTCCTCTTATTCCTCACTACTATAGAAAGAACCTCAGCTCCCCTTCTTCTTCACTCGCACTACAACTAGGCTCGTCATTCGTTACTCTACTCAAATCCGTGACCGAGATGCGACGCCCTCGAGGAAAATGGAGTCGGCTGACCCCACCGCCAAGAAGATGAGGCTCCCGCCAACGGCGACGCCTATTGTAGATCCCGCACCCGGCAGCGCGGGGAGAAGCAGCGACCACGCCCCCACCGGATCCCAGGAACCCGTAGAATCTCGGGTGGACCGCATCATCAATCTCCCGGACGCCGTCCTTGGGGAGATCATCTCGCTTCTCCCCACCAAGGATTGCTGCCGCACCCAAGTCCTCTCAATTCGGTGGCGCCCTCTATGGCGCGCCATGCCCCTTAATCTCGACTGTCGTCAGCTATCTCTCTTCAATGATTTTGAAATTCCTAGAGCCATCATATCCTCCCACCAGGGCTCCGTTCAAAGCCTCTGCATCCCGTCATGCTACCTGAGCAAGCATACCATGCCCTGCATGGTGGACGCCTGGCTGAAATCCCCTGAATTCACAGAACTACAGCTGCTTGAGTTCTACTATTCCCCTGGCAATCACATACCACATACCGAACACCATGAACTTGTGCCCTCAGCACCGATGTCCATCTCGCAGTTTTCCTCCTCTCTCCACACCGCCACCTTTGCATTGTGCTACCTACCAGACAATCTTGTACTAAACCTTCGACTCCCATTTCTCAAGAAACTTTCACTTGTGCGGGTTCGTATATCGGAGGCCTCATTGCACAGCATCATCCACTCCAGTTGCCCTGCCCTGGAGTGCTTGGTGCTTGTTTTCACAGTTAGAATCGGTTGTCTCCAAATAAAGTCGCCTAACCTTGTAAGAATTGGAATTTCTTTTGACGGAAGGCAGCTCATCATCCAAGATGCCCCTTCACTTCAAAGGTTGATCCTTGATTCTAGTTATTCACCGTTGCAAATAACCGTCCTCTCTGCGCCTAAACTAGAGACCTTGGGTGTAATACATGATCTCTATGCTCATTTCAATATGGTGTTTGGCTCCACAGTTCTTCAGGTGCTTTATATTATCATCTACACTTGTAACCATAAGCTGCATTTTAAATTTCTGCCCATAAGTTATATATCATCTTGGAGTACACATTTTGTACTAATATTATGTTCTATGCTCAATGAAGAGTTTCTCCATGGATGGCCTATCAATGGTGCTGGATTCTGTCAAGATCTTATATATCCAAATGATTAGTTTTGATCTGAACAAGATTATTGGCTTGCTGCAATGCTTTCCTTGTCTGGAGAAGTTGTATATAAAGGTGATAATTTCACACGCACATTGGAAGCCCGCATATAGTGTACTAGAATTAACCGTTCAACTATTGCTCTTTCGACACTCTTTTTTTAGACCTTAACTGTTTTCAATCTTCATGTCTATTTAGGCAACAGGACGGGGTAAGAAAGTTATAACCAACCGGTGGATTCGTAACCATCGGGATTTTCTCACTTCTCATGAGATTCGATTGAAGACAATAACGCTAGAACGATATGTAGCCAACTGTGCAAACACTAGATTTGTCACATTCTTCCTGCTGAATGCGAGGTTACTATTGTCCATCGGGCTTAAGTTTATCAGCAGCATGGTTTTGACGGATGGGTATGTCAAAGAGCAAAAAAGGGAGTTTCAGGTGGGCAAAAGAGCATCTGAACGTGCCGGGCTTCTATTTACAACATATTGTGGTCATAATCTAGTAAATTTTTATGACCCAGGATGTTCATTCTATGGACCTGGCCGATCCATTTGACTGTGACTGCCGAAAACAGTGCTAGAGTTAGATGTTGTTGCCCTTTTCAACCTGGGTTTTTTTGTAAATGTGATGAACAATTAATCCTCGTGCTTTTGTACAGTTTGTAAGTTGTAGTTAGATGTTCCTGACCTTTTCAACTCGGCTGTGACTGTCATATTTTCTTTGAAACAAGGCATGGCTTGCCATTCATTTAATTTAGAGTGAAATATTATAACAAATCCCAACCAAGGGACATAACATCACTCTCGCCGGCTGCTTAAGCTCACTGTGCATTACAGAAGCCAAGTGATTAGCCCCCACCAGCACCCACAAACTTATTTCGAACTAGCACATCAAATGGGCTGTAAATTTTCATAGGAAAGGCTGCATGACCGTGACAGATTTGTACTCTAACATTTGGGACCCGCGAGGAAATAGCCTAGCCAGTCAACAAACGATTCTGCCTACTAGCTATTGGATTGACATCCAACATCTGTCGTGTATCTTCTATCTCTTGTCTTCTTCCTCCAGCCGCCCAAACTGAACCACCCCGTCCGCTCCGCCTACTCCCGCATCCCATGGCTGGTTGCGCCTCCGCCACCCTACCGTGCGTACCCTCCAACATTGGCTAGTCCCTCCCTCTATTCCCCCACACGTCATGTTATTCTCCGGCGATGTCAGCCCCAACACGCACCCTCACCCGAACCAGTCAACCCTCATACTCCCCTCCGCCTGCGACTGGACCGGTGCATCTACCACGGCTCCTGTTCGTTCCATCCAAGGCCTCGCCGTCGTCCTCCGCCTTGCGGCCTTGGTTCGCTCGCCGCCCTCTTGCGTTGTTAACATTGTCAACAACCGAGAGGAACAAGGAGATGACTGTACATGGAGAGGATGACAGTAGGGACCCACCAGCGTCATGGCAGTACGCAAGCAAGTGCCTCTGTATTACAAGCCCAAAAATATGGTTCCTCCTAATGGTTGGACATCTGGGGCTCACGCCATTGTCAACGTAGTCAATAAACGAGAGAATTACACTACGAGCGGCTGACACCACGGACCCAGCAGGTCGCGCAGTTTTCTTTTTTTTGAGGAACAAGCAGTTGTTATTTATACTAGTTTTAGCAACGGATCAGGGTAACAACGGGGTTGTGCGGGGGTCATGGCCCGTCTAGCCAGGGTTTTATTTATGTTTACCACATCATGAGCCCAGTTGTGTTTTTTTCTTGCTGAAAATGGCTAGCCCAGTTCTATTTTTTTAAAGAAATACCCAAACAAGTCCTACTTGCTTTATTGGCCCTGCTGGGCTGCAAATCTTTCAAGACGAGGAGAGTTTCATTCGGTTTGCCCAGAAATGGACTGTACATTTTTAAAACACATCAAACCGGGAACTAGTTTCAATTTTTTTCATTACAAGATTCTAAATTCCATTAATTTTTATGCGTGGACAATTATTTGGATTTTATATTTATATAAATTATTTTTCAAAATAATTTGAATGTGAATTGATATTTCTGGATTAAAAACAGTTGACCGCACCGAAATATTGCAAAATTTTGTATACTTTTTAACCGTGGCCACAATATGGGGTGTAATGCTAGCAAAAAGAAGATGGGCTCCAAAAAATTCTTAAGAATTAGCAAATGGGCTGTACATTATTAGAAATAATGGTAGATGGGTTGTCTGCTGTTTTCCACAGATTTGAGGCTGATTTGTGCGCCTACTACAGGTTGACGCGTATGCTTTCATAAAAAAAAGGTTGACGCACACGCAACGCCCTGTCAACTTAGTCAACACATGAGAGCAGTGATTGTTGGATGTCCATCCAACGGCTATCGTGCTTCTTCAATCTTTGCTCTTCATGCTCCAGCCGCTCAAACAAGCATCGGCGGGACTGCCTGCTCCCTCCTCCCCGCGGCCGGCTGTGCTGTCGCGCAGGCCTCACCGCCCCATCGTACTCCCATCGTTGGCCTAGCCATCCCTCTACTGACCCATACCTACCGTTATTCTCCGACGACGGCAGACGAACCAGTAAACCCTCGTACAGTCGTACTCCTCTCCGCGTGGGCATCCACTGCCGCGTCTTCCCCGGCTCCGAGTCGTCCCCTTCCTAGGCCTCGCCGTCGTCCACCGCCTTGGTGCTCTCGGCGCGGCGTGGTCAATGTGGTCAACGATATTCCATCGGAATAGTACTATACGTGGAGAGGCTGACAGCTGGGTCCACGACCACAGCCCAGTTTTTTTGTGATTTGCGAAGTAAGTCGCTTTGTCAGGCCTGTTGGGCTGCAAATCTTTCAAGACGAGGAGAGCTTTCATTCGGCTGGCCGAGAAAATGGCCAGTCAGTAATGAGAAATGGGCTGTACATTTTTAAAACACATCAAACCGGCAATTAGTTCCAAATATCTTTTTTTTCATTTCGAGATTTTAAATTACATTAATTTTTATGCGTGGAGAATTTGTTGGGTTTTATATTAATATACATTTATTTTTAAAATCAGTTTGAATGTGAGTCAAAATTTCGGGATTAAAAACAGTTCGGACCGCACCGAAATATGCAAAATTTCGTATAATTTTTAACTGTGGCCACAATATGGGTTGTAATGCTAACAAAAAGAATATGGGCTCCAAATAAAACCTTAAGAATTAGCAAATGGGTTGTAAATTATTAGAAATAATAGCAGATGGGTTGTATGCTATTTTCCACAGATTTGAGGCTTTCCTAGAAAGAAGGTTGACGCACAAGCAGTGACTGTTGGATGTCCATCCAACGGCCGTCGTGCTTCTTCAATCTCTGTCTTCCTGCTCCAGCCGCTCAAACAAGTGCCGGCGGGACTGCCTGCTCCCTCCTCCCCGCGGTCGGCTGTGCTGCCGCGCAGGCCTCACCGCCCCCACCGTACTCCCATCGCTGGCCTAGCCATCCCTCTACTGGCTCACACCTGCTGTTATTCTCCAGTGACGGCAGACGAACCAGTAAACCCTTTTACAGTCGTACTCCTCTCCGCATGGGCATCCACTGCCGCGTCTTCCCCGGCTCCGTGTCGTCCCCTTCCTAGGCCTCGCCGTCGTCCATCGCCCTGGTGCTCTCGGCGTGGCGTGGTCAATGTCGTCAACGACCGACTTCCATCGAAGAGTACTGTATGTGGAGAGGCTGACGGCTGGGTCCACGGCGGCCGCAAGGAAGTGCCTCCTTATTACGCGCAAAATAATTATTCCTCCACCTGACAGCAGGGACCCATCGGACGGGCCACCGTATTTCGTGAAAAAAATGTTTCCCCCCTGACTGCTGGGACCTACCAGCTAAACCTTCGCACGCAAGGAAGTGCATCCAGGCAAAAAAACAACAAAACGATTTGCCAGCTGACTGCTGGGACCCACCAGCTACACCTTCACACTCAAGGAAGTGCGTCCGGGCAAAAAGAAAACGATTCGCCCCCCTGACTGTTGGGACCCACCAGCTACATCCTCGCACGCAAGGAATTGCCTGACAGTCGGGACCCACCTGGTCGAAGCATATGTAGCATTGTCATTCTGGTCGCGAACGTGTACGTACATACTGGTGGATGTAGAGGCGCACACGTGTCGTAGTAGAGGCGCGCACGTGTCGTAGTAGAGGCGCGCAAGTAGCATGTACATGTACGTACAGCGGCCAGGGTGCAAGAAAGAAAATACGGCCACGTATGTGTACATACGGGCGGTGTCTCGAATGCCTACTCGCGCATATATACGTACGGCCATGGCTCGTGTACATTGGCTGGGTCGGAACGAAGAAACAGCGTCGTCGTCGTGTTCATTGGGAGGCAACAGAATGCGTCGTGTTCATCGGGAGGCAACGGAATGCGTGGTCGTGTTCATCGGGAGGGCTTGGACGGAACAGGCGATGGAAACGAGGCCTGGTGTACCGCGGAACGGAGGAAACAACCTTGTGTTCCACCGGCCACGTTCGAAACGGGATCTTGTTCATCGGGAGGGGTCTGGCGTACTGCAAAACGGAGGAAACGGACCTCCTACGGTCGAAATGGGGATCCTGTTGATCGGGAGGGGTGTGGCGTACCACAAAACGAAGGAAACGGACCTCCTACAGTCGAAACGGGGGTCCTGTTGATCGGGAGGGGTGTGGCGTACCGCAAAATGGACTTTTGTTGGAGCGCTACGGTCGAAACGGGGGTCCTGTTCATCGAGGGGGGTGTGGCGTACCGCAAAACGGGACTCCACGGGATACTGTTCATCTCCACCGTCAACCTCCTCCAACCTCCACGGGCTACCGTCGACCTCCTCCAGCCTCCACGGGCTCCTGTTCATCCAGCCTCCACCGCGCGCTACTCCACCGGCTACTGTTCAACCACCCCTCCACGGGCACCCCTCCATCGTCTACTGTTCATCCAGCCCTCGACACCACGGGGTCCTGTTCATCCACCCCTCCACGGGCACCCCTCCATCGTCTACTGTTCATCCAGCCCTCCACACCACGGGGTCTTGTTCAACCACCCTCCAC
>NC_041383.1:666604140-666616448 GCF_002162155.2 Triticum dicoccoides | reverse complement strand
CGGGCACCCCTCCATCATCTACTGTTCATCCAGCCCTCCACACCACGGGGTCCTGTTCATCCAGAGGCAACGCCACCGCTCACTATTCATCCACCCCCCCCCCTACAACGCTCACTGTTCATCCAATCGATCGGCTTCAGTTAGCAGCAGTAGCGAAGGAATCACTCGATCGGGTTCAGTTAACAGCCATCGATCGATCGCTCGGGTTCAGTAACGCGTAGCCTGCAGTGCAATCGCTCGGGTTCAGTTAGAGCCCAACGCCTCGCTCGGGTTCAGTTAGAGCCAACGCCTCGCACACACGCGTGTACGTGTACGAGAGAAACGCGCATCCCTCGGCCCCCTACCTCCCACCGTAACCGGGAACTCCCCGAAATTTTCCTCGCCCTCGCTTCTACCACGGTTTTTTCCGTCATGGACGGCCCAAAGAATGTCATGCAGCTGCGTCTCCGGCCCGCCCAGGACGAAAAGCCCATTTTCTGTCATGATTTTTTGTCATAGAAGTAGGAGCCCACCACATCTATGATGATACCGGATTTTGTCACAATTATCATCATAGAAGTGTCATATGTATGACAGGAAAAAAATTCGTTCGGCCCAAAATGTCACGGATGTGTCTTTTTTTGTAGTGTATAGAGTTGCCCCCTGCTTACTTAGATTATGACGCCATGGTTAGCCATCAGTTTCTTGAGAGGTATGAACAATTTCTCCAATACCGACTAATCTTTGACAGACGTCGCACTGTGCATGTTGCTCTCCCTGCTCTTGGTTTATTTCACTTTCAGGAAAAAATGAGATATTTTATAACTAGGGAGGAGGGGAACAAGTACGATAGGAAGGCGGAGGCAGCCCGCCTCCAAGCTGCAGCTCATGAGGCAATGGCTACTGCATCTCAGTACGACCGCCACTACCACTTTGATCCATGGGCATAGACCAACTTAGGCCAAAAGCCTAAGCTTGCAGGAGTACGTATTTCTCACCGACATTACATTCATGTTCACACACTCATGCGAGTTGTCGGTGCTCATACTTTTTCATTGTACTATCCATGCTAGTTTATTTTCTTTTTCTTGCTTTCTTCTTGTGTCTTTGAATAACCTTAAGAAAAACCAAAAAAATTAGTTGTAGCTTTTAGCTAGTTTACTTTCCATGCATGTAGTAGTAGTAACTAAAAGAAAACCCAAAAAGATTTCTCGTTCTTCTTTTGCTTGTTGGGAGCTTTCCCGTGTAAATAGTTTTATTTCTTTTCTTTTCCTTGGGGGTCGAGAGGAGAAGACCATGATGAAAATGTTAAGTGGCTCTTATATGCATTATTGTTGATTTAACCAAGAGCCCATATTACCTTGTCTTCTCCCTTGAATTGAATGCTTGCAGATTCCAGCTTAGTCCAATGCACGTGCACTATTATTATTATCCAGACCGTTCGGTCATGCAAGTGAAAGGCAATAATGACGATATATGATGGACTGGTTGAGATGAGGGAAGCTGGTATGAACTCGACCTCTCTTGTTTTTGTAAATATGATTAGTTCATCGTTCCTGATTCAGCCTATTATGAATAAACATGTTTGCAATGACAATTAGAGATTATAGTTGCTTATGCTATGCTTAATTAGCTAGGAGTTTATAATGGTTTACCTTGTGTGCCAACATGCTATTAAAATGGTTGTGATGTGGTATGATAGGGTGGTATCCTCCATTGAATGATTCGAGTGACTTGACTTGGCACATGTTCACGCATGTAGTTTAAACAAAATCAACATAGCCTCCATGATATTTATGTTCATGGTGGATTATATCCTACTCATGCTTGCACTCAGTGTTGATTAATTTTAATGCATGTTCATGACTGTTGTCGCACTCTAGTTGGTCGCTTCCCAGTCTCTTGCTAGCCTTCACTTGTACTAAGTGGGAATACTGCTTGTGCATCCAAAATCCATAAACCCCGAAGTTATCCCATATGAGTCCACCATACCTTCCTATATGCGGTATCTACCTGTCGTTCCAAGTAAATTTGTATGTGCCAAACTCCAAACCTTCAAATGAAATTCTGTTTTGTATGCTCGAACAGCTCATGTATCAACTAGGGATGTTTGTATCTTCCATGCTAGGCAGGTTATTCTCAAGAGGAGTGGACTCCGCTCCTCACTCACGAGAAAGTGGCTGGTCACTGGGATGCCCAGTCCCATGCTTAAATAAAAAACAATTACAAACAAAACTCCCCCAGGATTGTTGTTAGTTGGAGGCACCCATTGTTTTGGGCAAGCCATGGATTGATGCTTGTTGGTGGCGGGGGAGTATAAACTTTACCATTCTATTTGGGAACCGCCTATTATGTGTGTAGCATGGAAGATATCGAGATCTCTCAGTTGTTATGTTGACAATGAAAGTACGCTCAAAATATTATTTATCTCCATTTCAAAATCGATCTCTGGCACCTCTACAAATCCCTGCTTCCCTCTGCGAAGGGCTTATCTATTTACTTTTATGTTGAGTCATCATCCTCTTATTAAAAGCACCCGTTGGAGAGCACCGCTGTCATTTGCATGCATTACTATTAATTTATATTTGGTATGACTATGACTGGATCTCTTTTACCATGAATTACAATGTTTAGTCAGTCCTTGATCTTCAAAGGTGCTCTGCATTTATTGTTTTCGGCCTTAGAAAGGGCTAGTGGGATACCATCTTGTTATATCATATTATGATTGTTTTGAGAAAGTGTTGTCATCCGAGATTTATTATTATTGCTCGCTAGTTGATTATGCCATTGATATGAGTAAACATGAGACCTAAGTGTTATTTTGAATATGGTTAGTTCATAATCTTTGCTGAAAACTTGAATGTTGGCTTTACATATTTGCAACAACAAGAGCAAACAGAGTTTGTAAAATTTTTTCTTTATCACTTTCAATTTGTCAACTGAATTGCTTGAGGACAAGCAAAGGTTTAAGCTTGGGGGAGTTGATACGTCTTTGTCGTATCTACTTTTCCAAACACTTTTGCCCTTGTTTTGGACTCTAACTTGCATGATTTGAATGGAACTAACCTGGTGATGCTGTTTTCAGCAGAACTGCCATGGTGTTATTTTTGTGCAGAAATTAAAGATCTCGGAATGACCTGAAAATCCACGGAGCAACTTTTTGGATTTAATAGAAAATACTGGCGAAAGAATCAGCGCCAGGGGCCCACACCCTATCCATGAGGGTGGGGGGCGCGCGCCCCTAAAGCTCCACCGACCTCAACTCCAACTCCATATATTCATGTTCGGGGAGAAAAAACCCGGAGAGAAAGATTCATCGTGTTTACGATACGGAGCCGCCGCCAAGCCCTAAACTCTCTCGGGAGGGCTGATCTAGAGTCCGTTCGGGGCTCCGGAGAGGGTAATCCATCGCCGTCGTCATCATCAACCATCCCCCATCATCAATTTCATGATGCTCACCGCCGTGCATGAGTAATTCCATCATAGGCTTGATGGATGGTGATGGGTTGGATGAGATTTACCATGTAATCGAGTTAGTATTGTTAGGGTTTGATCCCTAATATCCACTATGTTCTGAGATTGATGTTGCTATGACTTTGCTATGCTTAATGCTTGTCACTAGGGCCCGAGTGCCATGATTTCAGATCTGAACCTATTATGTTTTCATGAATATATGTGAGT
Organism: Triticum dicoccoides; assembly: GCF_002162155.2. Taxonomy (NCBI): domain Eukaryota; kingdom Viridiplantae; phylum Streptophyta; class Magnoliopsida; order Poales; family Poaceae; genus Triticum; species Triticum dicoccoides. Next base: position 666,612,788 of record NC_041383.1, on the reverse strand, counting down.
TCTTGATCCTATCTTACAAGTCTATAGTCACCTATTATGTGTTATGATCCGTTAACCCCGAAGTGACAATAATCGGGATACTTACCGGTGATGACCGTAGTTTGAGGAGTTCATGTATTCACTAAGTGTTAATGCTTTGGTCCGGTACTCTATTAAAAGGAGGCCTTAATGTCCCTTAGTTTCCAATAGGACACCGCTGCCATGGGAGGGTAGGACAAAAGATGTCATGCAAGTTCTTTTCCATAAGCACGTATGACTATATTCGGAATACATGCCTACATTACATTGATGAACTAGAGCTAGTTCTGTGTCACCCTATGTTATAACTATTACATGAGGAATCGCATCCAACATAATTATCCATCACTGATCCAATGCCTACGAGCTTTTCACATATTGCTTTTTGCTTAGTTACTTTACCGTTGTTGATGTTACAATTACTATAAATCTGCTACTGTTACTTTTGCTACTGTTACCGTTACTTCCATACTACTTTGCTACTAAATACTTTGCTGCAGATACTAAGTTATCCAAGTGTGGTTGAATTGACAACTCAATTGCTAATACTTGAGAATATTCTTTGGCTCCCCTTGTGTCGAATCAATAAATTTGGGTTGAATACTCTACCCTCGGAAACTGTTGCGATCCCCTATACTTGTGGGTTATCAGAGAGTAACAAAAATATTATGCTTAGAGATCATGAAAAGAAAGCTTTATGTGATACTTATATTGTTGCATCCATTCATGATGCTACTGGAAATTGTTATGAGAGAGGAGCATATGATTCTTGATGCTCGCGCTATGTTTCAGTTCTTTACTTCTATGTGAGCATCATTGAAATCATCATGCCTAGCTAAAAAGGCATTAAAGAAAAGCGCTTGTCGGGAGACAACCCAAGACTTATACCTAGAGCCTTTGTGTGTTCATACAATTAATCTACTGTAGTAACATGTCTTATATATTTTGTTTCAATAAAGTGCCAAGTAAAGCCTTTGGGATTGTGTTGATGGTAGTTGACTTGATTCTGTGCAAAAAAGAGAAACTTTTGCGCCCAGTCCAGGAATTTCTAAAATTAAATGGAATGTGATTTTGATGTGAATCTTTTACACATGATTGATATACAAATTTCCTACATTGTCCTAATTTTTCAGAATTTTTAGAGTTGCAGAAGTATGGTCATTGTTCAGATCATTACAGACTGTTCTGTTTTTGACAGATTCTATTTTCAATGCATAATTTGCTTGTTTAATAGTTTCATTGACTTATATTGGTTAATATAAATTGTGGAAATGGTAGATTATAGTAGTCATCATGTGAGAACAATTATGAATCTTGTCTTGTCAGTACACAAGTGAATCATTTGTTTTATTATACTAACGCATCTCACGAAGTTCCGTTAAGTTTTGTGTGATTGAAGGTTTCAAGTTTTGGGTGAGATATCAATATGAGGAGAATAATGAGTGGCAAGACCCCAAGCTTGGGGATGCCCAAGGCACTCCAAGGTAATATTGAAGGAAAATCCAAGCACCCCGGAAGGCATCCCCTCGTTCGTCTTCAACATTATCGGTAACCTTACTCGAAATTAAATTTTTATTCGTCACATGATATGTGTTTCGCTTGGAGCATCATTTTGTTTTGTTGATATTTGCTCGATGTTACTTAGAATAATGTTTTGTGTCTTTTATTTCAATAAAAGTGTCAAGGATAGCCTTCACCGTGCTTAGTTTGCAAGTATATGAGTTGTTGTTTCAAAACAGAAAATTGCACGCTATTTCGTGAATTCTCTCGAAAATTCAGAATGTAGTAAAATATTTAAATTTTTACACGGTAAGCTATGATAAATTTTCTACAGTGTGGTAAATTTTCATAATTTTTTGAGTTAGATAAGTATGGATCTTACTTCATCCTTTATAGAGTGTCATGTTTAGATAGATTGCTGTTATGTTTGCATTGTTTGCATATGTTTGCTTGTTTAATGATTCTACTTGAGGATGGGAGTGTTAAATATGCAGAGGAATTTAGTATGCAATGTTCAATACTAATTTTAGTGATTTGTTACATTAGAGAATGATAAGGTTTTGCATTGATTTATACTAACTTATCTCACGAGTTCTTGTTGAGTTTTGTGTGGACGAAGTTCTTAAGATTTGGAGAAATCGTGATATGAGAGGAAATAAGGAGACACAAGAGCTCAAGCTTGGGGATGCCCAAGGCATCCCAAGTATTTACTCAAAGAAGTCTCAAGTATCTAAGCTTGGGGATGCCCCGGTTGGCATCCCACATTTTTCATCAGCAATTATCGGTTAGTCTCGATTGAGCCTATGTTTTTACTTGTTCACATGATGTGTGCTATCCTTGGAATGCCATTTTATTTTGTTTTGCTTGTTGTTTTAATAAAATACATAAGATCTGAAATTTTTAAATGAGAGAGGGCCTCACATGGCTACCTAATTACTTAGCTACTCATTTGATCTTCACTTATATCTTTTTGGAGTAGTTTGTCATTTACTTTTGTGCTTCACTTATATCCTATGAGAAAATTGTTGAGTGAGTTGAATATCATGAAGCTAAAATTATATATGCTTCATATCCTTGTATCATACCTAGTAGTAGCTTCATATTTGTTTAGAAAGCAAAATCTATTCAAATTTGACAATCACAATATTGGTCATACAAGCAATTCATGAATGATTAGTATAATAAAGATAACTTTCAATATAACTCATGGACATCTTTTATGATTGTGAATACCCATTAATTATTTCCAAACTTGAGCAAATTAGTTAAAGTTGGAAAGGGAAGACAACGCAATGAGTTATGTTTGAGTATATTTGCATAGAAGTTATATTGTTATGGATCCTCCAACATGTTTTGTTTGCTTAGGAGCTTGTGCTAGCCAAAAATTCGTACTAAGTAGAGGTACTACTTGTGCATCCAAAAATCCCTTAAACCCAGTTTCTTGCCATGAGAGTCCACTATATCTACCTATGTATTTAATACGATCCTTCAAGTAAGTTGTCACCGGTGCAAAAAGAATAAGCATTGTACAAACTTGTGATGGTAAAGAAATAAAAGTGATGGGCTGCATAATAAAGGTTGCTATCACAAGGCACAATATAACATGACGTTCTTTTGCATTAAGGGCTTGCACATCCAAAAATAAAGAGTGCATGACAACCTATGCTTCCCTCTGCGAAGGGCCTATCTTTTACTTTATGTATTTACTTTTATGCAACAGTCAAAAGTATTACTTCTCATTTCAACCTCAATTATTCTCTAGTTGTCAAGCATCATGTGGCGGGGAAAGATCCAGGCGCATATGGCTAGTTAGATATATTTGATCATGAATTATTATGGTTGTCAATTATCTCTATGATAAATAAGTTGGGAGGAGAAATATTAAGCCCCTTTCTTTCTCTGTGTTCAATGGATGCTATTTATTCTAAAAATATGCTTTGAGTACTGGCAATCATAGAAGACTATATGATAATTGAGTATGTGAAGCTCTTAGTTAGACTTTATTGAAGATAAGTTGAATTGCAGTTTTTTGGTGACTAAGAACATAGGTTGTTAAATTTCAAGAGAATGTCTTGTTTGAACCATAACATGTGAATTGATTGCTACTTTATCATGATGAGTTTTATGAGAAAGGGTTGATGTTATGATGCTAGAAAAAGTGATTGAAAATATCATTGATCAAACTTATGCACTATACTAGCATTCACACCTCATAAATTATTTCTTTTATCATTTACCTATTCGAGGACGAGCAGGAATTAAGCTTGGGGAACTTCGATTCCGCCGCCGCAGGCCTCTGTACCTTTGAATACCATTTGGAGCCCTATTCTGGCACCCTACCAGAGGGGAAAATCGTCACTGGAGGTCATCTTCATCATCCCGGCGGTCTCCATGAAGGGAGTAGTTCACCCTCAAGGCCAGGGGTATGTACAAGTAGCTATGTGTTTGGTCTCTCTCTCTCTCTCTCTCTCTCTCTCTCTCTCTCTCTCTCTCTCTCTCTCTCTCTCTCTCTCTCTCTCTCTCCCTCTCGCGCGTGCGTTCTTGATTTGACACGATCTTGATGTACCGCGAGATTTGTTAATATAGCTGGATAATATGGTGTTTCTCCCTCTCTATCTCATTGTGACAAATTGAGTTTTTACCTTTGAGGTTTCACTATTATCGGATTGAATACTTGTTGGATTTGAGAACACTTGATGTATGTCTTGCATATGAATACCCATAGTGACAATGGGGTATTGTATTGATTCACTTGATATATCTTTTGGCACTCAACTCGCGGGTTCTCAAGGTGACATTGGGGTAATCTACGCATAGGGGTTGATGCACGTTTCGTCCTACTTTCTCCGGTAGAAATCTTGGGACACTTTTAAAAGTTTTGTGTTGGATTGAATATTATGAATTTGAAGTTGTTTAATGTGTATCATATAATTGACTCACGGATACTTGTGGTGACATTGGAGTATCTAGGTGACACTAGAGTTGGGTGATGTGTATCATATGGTGTTATTTTAATACGAACTCTAGGGTTGTTCGTGACACTTATAGGAATAGCTCAATAGATTGATCGAAAAGGATAACTTTGAGGTGGTTTCGTACCCTACAAACAATTTCATCTTACATTCTCCTCTAGATAAGAATTTTAGGGTGATTCTTTTCGCACACTGAGGGATTGTTATATTATTCAATTATGTTAGCACTATTGAGATATTGCACTAGCGAAAGTATGAACCCTATGTCTTGTTTCTAAGCATTGCAATACTGTTTGTGCTCCGTTTTATCACTTGTTACTTTGTTTTTTTATATTTTCAGATTCCAAAAACTTATATCTACTATCCATACTACACTTGTATCACCATCTCTTCGCCGAACTATTACACCTATACAATTTACCATTGTATTGGGGGTGTTGGGAACACAAGAGATTTCTTGTATTTGATTGTTGGGTTGTTTGAGAGAGACCATCTTAATCCTACGCCTTCCACGAATTGGTAAACATTAGGTCATCCACTTGAGGGAAAATTGCTACTGTCCTACAAAACTCTATGCTTAGAGGCCCAACACGAGTCTACATGAGTCTACAAGAATAAGTTGTGTAGGAGACATCAGGTGTCCCCTTTGGCCTTGCCCCCAAGCCAGGGGGTAGCTAGGGTTTGGGGAGGGGCCCCACCTCCTTGGCCACCTCCCTAGGGGCGGGAGGCCTGTCCTTTAAGACGGCCACCCTCCCTCCACCTATATATACCCATGGGGTGCCTCCTCTATTGAACACAAGTTCTCCCGTAGAGTTCGGGCGCCCCCCTCTCTAGTTCTCCACCATAGCTTCGAGCGAATGGCTCCTCCTCCCTCTACTTCTACTCCGGCAACGTCAAGCGAATGGCGCACACATTGTATGGGTCGACCGAGTTTGGCTCTCTCTTCTTGTGTGTTTCCATCGGCTTTGGAGGAGGCATTTTCCTTGACTTGTTTTTCTCCTTTTAAGTATTTTTCTTTCTCTTTTTATTTTGTTGTTTAATTTTCTTTTTTTCTATATCTTTTTTTAATTAGCCATTCTTTAAAAAAAACTTGAGTATTTTTCCAACGCACACACATTTTTCCTTCATGAAAATATTTTATATTTCACGATAATTTTTTGAATTCATGAGTTCTTTTAAATTCACAAACATTTTTTCTATTCAATTTTTTAAAACTCACAACCAATTTTAAAATTCATGAATATTTCTTCAGTACACAAATAGTATTCACAAACATTTTTCATATTCATGATCACTTTTTGAATTCATGAACATTTTAAATTGATGAACATCTTTTGCAATTTTTTAATTCAAGTTTTTTTAGAAATGGCAGACTTTATTTGATTTCATGAACATTTTCAAATTCACAACCATCTTTGCAGATTCATAATCATATTCTTTAAATAGGAAACATTTTTCCAACATATGCATGAACTACTTTTGAGTTCACAAACTTTTTCTAGAATTCAAGAATATTATTTCAAATTCATGAACTCTTTTTTGTTTCCAAATATTTTGTAATCGGCCAACATTTTCTGAATCAGTGATTACTTTTTGAAATTCAAGAATATTCTTTCAAATTCGTTAAGATTTTCAGGAACAATGACTTTTTCAAATATGTCATCTTTCTTTTGAATTCAAGATTTTTCTTTTAAATTCACAAACATTTTTTAAATTCAGAACATTTCTTTAATTCATACATACATTTTCGAAATCCCTGTTTTTTGTAAAATATGGTAAGTATTAACATAAAACTGTATGAATGAAAATCCTTATTGGAAAAATAACTGAAAAAACCTCATCAAAAGTTAGTGCATATTGGGCCTGCCATTTATCTTTTGTGTGAAAAACTACAACATCCCAGGTTTACTGGAGCGACTATGTATCGTTCGGGACGACTCCTACGCAAGCGTCGCCTCAGCGAGCAGGTAGTAACAACATGGTCTCATCACGGTGACATCACACATGTTTTTTTACTTATGTTTATATATTGGCAATATACTAAAGATATATCCATTGTGGAATAAATAAATTAATAAATTTTAGAAAAAGTGTTCATCACACATATAAAAATTGAAACGCAGTGTAAGAAAAAACATTCACTTACCTTTAAAAAAATGTTTTTACCATTGAAAAAAATATGAGACATAAAAAATGTTCGGGTTTCAAAACATTGTGACATTTTTTAGAAATGTTACACAATGTAGGAAAAATGTTCATGCAATTCATAGAAATATTTCATACCGTTCAAAAAAGTGTACATTACATTTAGAAACAATTTCACCCAATCAACAAAATTTGTAATATTTTTATAGAAAATTTTATCCAATGTATAAAAATGTTTTTATAGTTAGAAAAATGTTTCAACATGTATTTGAAGCATGTCCGAAAAAATGTTCCAAACAAGTATTTGAAAACACGTTACTCGTGTATTTAAAAATATTAAATTCATATAAAAAATGAAATAAATGTATACAAAAAATGTACAATGTGTATAAAAGGTAGACACTAAAACATATATTTGAAAAAAATTATAATCATGCATTTAAAAAAAATTAGGATGTACACGAAAAATGTACAATGTGTAACAAATAATTGGAAATGTGTTTTCAAAAAGGGAAAAAAGAAAAGAAAAAAAATTAAACTTGTTAAAACCGAAGAGAGTCAAAGAAAAAAAAAGAGAATACCGAAGAAAACTAATAAAAACCAAAAGGAAACCTGAAGAATGCCAATGCAAAAATGGTGAAAAATCAATTAAAAAACCGCAGGAAAACAACTTGAGTGCGCTACAGTGTTGGCCTTTAGAAATGCTACACAATGTAGGAAATATATTCGTGTAATTGCTGTATGCCTGCTGTCATAAGAATCAGTACGGGTGATGTATCGTTCCCTTGCGGGTTTGCCCTACACAGCTGTGGCCGGTACTTTGTGTGTTAATGCTATCCATGGGCTGGTTTTGGTTTGGGACCTCATGGACAAGGTTCTCAACTGAACAGCAAGGGACAACATGGTGTTGTGTTCCTATTTGGCGCCTTCAGCACCGGTTACAGCTTTTCTGGTACGCGGCCATCTCATTGTGCTGGCCCATGTACACTATAGCTAACTTTGGTTCAGCTATTTTCCTATGGTTTTTTCTGCTTGGGTTTTCTATTGTTTTTTTTACCAATTTTCCTTTTTCTCGTCTTAACCTTTTTTCCTCTTTTTCAAACACTCCACAAATTCGTAAAAATATTCGGGATTCCTGTTTTTTTTTAAATTCAAGAACCTTTTTCAAACACGTGAAAATTTTCAATTTCATGATTTTTTTTAAACTCATGAGCTTTTTTGTAAACTGGCAAACTTTTTAAAAATTCATGAACTTTTTTAATCCGTGAACATTTTCAATTTCGCAAACATTTTCAAACTCATGAACTTTCCTCAAATCAGCGAACTATTTTCAAATCTGGAAAGTTTTTCAAACTCATGAGTTTTCCTCAAATCAGCAACCTTTTTTCATATCCGCGAACTTGCTCAATCTTGTGATTTTTTTTCAAACTCGCAAAAATTTCTCAATTTCGTGAACTTCTTTCAAATCCGTGAGCGTTTTCCAATCCGCGAACTTTTCTCAAATTAATGAACTTTTTCCAAATTTGTAACATTTTAAATTCGAGGAGTATTTACAAATTCGTGAACACTTTTCAGTTCTATCCTTTATTTTTAGGACTTTGCTAACTTCCTATTGTTCGTAAGTTAAGCAATAGATCAAGACGATCTCCCTCTCCTCTAATTACGTATGCATACTGCATGCAAACTCCCCCTCGGTGCACGCATGTAGACTCTCTCCCTGTTGGACAATAGTTGCATGCAGAAAAAACAAAAAAGTTAACGTCACCAAAGATTTCATCTAAAAATAAAATTCAAAATATTTTGTAGCTTAAACCGTCGCTCCGATTGAAAAAATGTTTTCACATAAAAGATTCGTAACGACGAGATCTTCAAAACTAGATCCCATGTTGATACATTCCGACAACTTTTTTGGGGGTAAAAGTTACCACGTGTGCTACATAAGTTATCATGCCTGTGGTGCATAAGTTATCATGTTGTTTACATAGAAATTACCGAGACATAAAAAAGTTCCTC
>NC_041383.1:666558852-666603437 GCF_002162155.2 Triticum dicoccoides | reverse complement strand
TTTTTTCTCTAAGGTCAAAGTTATCACGGTGTTTGTGCATGAGTTATCAGGTCTCCGATGTGTAAATTATCATGTTATTTTCGCATAAGCTACCAGACGTGTATTATACCACATGCAGCCAGATAACTACGAAAATGAACCATGTTGATAACTATAGTACATCTAGCCCGACAACTGCATAGTAACCATGTTGGTAGCTATAGTACATCTAGCCCGATGACTACAAAATAACCATGTTGGTAACTATAGTACATCTACCTCGATAACCACAAAATAACCATGTTGGTAACTATAGTACATCTGGCCCGATAACTACAAAATAACCATGTTCGTAACTATAGTACATCTAGCCCGATAACTTCAAGAAACTACTGCCGTCTTGTTTTCCTGAGCTAGACACAAAGCCTAACAAAACTTAAAGCACCAAAAAACAGAGTCCTCCGCCGGCAAGCGTCGGGATCCACCGCACGCCCATGGCGATAAGGCCACCGGATATGTGGTAGATCGATGGCGCCGCCGACGGGAGGTAGAAATCCTAGCCGCATTTTTTGTCCGTTGAGAAGAGACTCATGGGACTGCATGATATTCTATGTTATTTACACAGAACTTGCCGGAGATATGTTTCTAACTTTTTTTCCAGGATCGAAGCTATCATTTGTACGTAAACTATCAAGTATGCGATTTAGAAATTATCATATTATTTTCATAGAAGTTACTAGTGTATGTTGCAAAACAACTTTTCTTTCCGGGTCAAAATTACCGTAGTATTTCCACGTAAATTAATAGGACCGTGGTGCGTGCGTAAAAATACCATGATATTTACATAGGAAGTTACCCGGGCATATTTTCAACTTGTTTTTCCTTAGGTCAAATTACCAATAGAAGCTACCCAGCTCTTTCTTTTTGCAGGGTAAAAAAACATATTTTCTTTCGCTGGCGTGGGGTTTAAAAAGGTTACATTGTTATTTTCCACTTATAGGACATCAAATGAAGTTCGGTGGGTTGATTGTTGGCATCAAACAAATCCCAGCCGGGCTGGGTTCAATTTCCAGTCGACAGGAAAATAGCTTTCTCGCTTAAAAATAGCAACAAAATCGTTGCTTGTTTGATTGTTTGGCTCAACTAAGGATCCTAGGCGTAGACACCAAACTACCCACACTAATCAAAGTACAGCACTAGAGGAAAAAACAGGGAAATAGCTTTGTCGTGTACTAATATGACAGCAGTGTTTCAATACTGAACAACAACTTCGAGTGGCCGAGTTGGTCAGTGGAAACGTGCTGTCGGTTCATCCTTGTGCGCGAGACTAGGGATGGCAATAGATAGGGTATGGGTGGATACAACCTTCTTCTGACTAAACCCATACCCATAGAAATCTTCTATACCCACCCACTTCAATACCCATGGATATAAACTTATACCCATGTCCATACCCATCGGGTATCCTATACCCAATAGGTACATACAATGCATAGCATTTAAATTTTTAAAGGGTAGATAGACAAGTATAAATTTCAAGCGATGATGGGCAGGCAGTATAGCACCGATGCGGCCTCCTTCGGTGGGTGGCTTTTTGGAGGAATCATGCGAGTATGAGCAATAGCTAGTGGAAACCCTATGCAATGGGAGGTGACGATGGGAATCAGGAATCGCTGGATCAAGAGATTAATAGGAGTTCGGCGATGATAAATTCAGATTTCATTGTTTTGAGGAGATACATAGGATGTAGGAGGAGTGACGAGCATGTGCCTATAGGCACAGGCGGAGGACCCGGTAGGGCAAGGATGGGCAGCCGCCCTACCTTGATTGGTGCAAAACCAGGTAATACATGTACGTATTGCTCGTTCAGCTAGCTGGGTGAATTCGTCGTTGCCTCCTTGGAAAAAAGAAAAGGAGAAAGAAAGGCAGAGCACCAGAGCCTGCCATAGATCGCACGTGGGCTGCATTATTTAGCCCCTCAGTCGGTAATTACATGGATGATTAGCGACGCACACCGCTCCGACCTGATCACCCATATTTTACTATGGTGATTAGCGGCGCAGCTGCGTTGCCTGCAGCTGGTGGCGCGGCAACGTTGCTTGTAAAGGGAGAACATACAGTAGTTGAACAAGGAATGAAAATGAGACAGGTATAAATTTATGAAATTTTTACACTAATTGTGTTGTACTTCCTCCGTTTCTAAATATAAGTCTTTGTAGATATTTCACTGTGGACTACATACGAAGCACAATGAATGAATCTACACTCTAAAATGCATCTACATACATCCGTATGTGGTTCATAGTGAAATCTCTTCAAAGACTTATATTTAGGAACGGAGGGAGTAGTATATTTTACACCCTCGATATTACATTTGTGAACAGAGGGAGCAGCAATATTAGTAGCTTTTCTATGATTTGAGTTGCAGATTTAACAACAACAACAAAAATTGAGTTACTTGGTAGTGGCCATTTTTTATGTACTACTTGAGTCCGCCACACCTCAAATTATATCCGTCCTCCGCCACTGCCTATAGGCCTATGAGCTATAGCCAATTAAGGAGTACGGGATTTAGGGTTGGGCCATGGGAGTTGGATGTTGATCCCACATGTCATAGAAGTTATTTTTATTCATTAATTATCTATGAGTATCCATTAGGTTATCCATGGGCGCATTTTCATACTCATGCCCTACCCATATATTTTGCGGGTATGGATACCCATTACCTGTGGGTACAAAATCTCTCAAACTCTTACCTATGCCCGCTGTTTTCGGATAGGGTACCCGCGGGTACCATACCCGTGGGCAAAACTGCCATCCCTATGCGCGACGCAGGATCGAGCCTTGGCCGTCCTATGCGCCGAAGAGGAGCTCTTCAACATTGATCGGCTTTCGCGTGGGGTGTCGACCCTCGTAAATCCAGCCCCGAGCCCCCATGGAGGAGCTTCACGTTCACGTGCATGCCTCCGCGCCAGGGCTCTCTCTAGTCTCTCCTAGTTCTCTCCCGTCCCTGTGAGCGTGGCCATGCGATGCGCCCATGCCGTTGTGCCATTGAACGCGATCCAGAATCCACGTACCCAGCGCCCGGCCGGCTGCAGCACACGCAACACGACACAGTACGTGGACACATGGATGGATCGCACGCCCCGTCCGATCCATCGGGTGTCGGGGGACCAACGCAACTCGCAAGGATTACCACGTCCGTCCTACTCCTTCCGACGACCTAACTCGATCGCAGGAAGAAGCGTTTGCGTGATCGCGGCGCGCACTCGCCTGGGCGCACATGCCCGTCGCCGGTCCTGCCGGGCGTTGCGAAACCGCTTTGCACCACACACGCACGTACGACGCACGGCCGCGCCCACCGACTGGTCTGGACGACCACATGCCGCCGGTAGGTACCAAGCCTACGTCCCCCCGTCCTCGTCCATGATCCGTCCACCCAAACCCAATGGCCCAAGCTATAGCTATCCGATGCCGATGCCGATGCGATGCGAGGTGACGAGGTGTGGTAGTAGTACCATGCAACAAGCCCTCGCTTTCCGTCGCATGATGCGCCCTCGTCCCGTCGTCTCGTCCACTCGTGCTGCACCAGAACCAAAGAAAAGAGAGCACACCCACCCTGAATCCCGATCCATCTGCGTGCCAAACCACACGCCAGAGTTGCCGGTACACCACTGACGTATAGTAGGTACCCTGCACTAGGACAGACTTAAAACGGTACCGCCGCGTCGCGTGCTTCCCAGACCAGCAACACGGCCCCACGCTCAAGGGTTCACAGCCTGTTCCTCCACCAACCCCGGAAGCTTTGCGCGGGCAGATCCAGCATCTCGCATCATCGCACTTTCTCCTCCTGCTTAAGCAAATCATCGGTGCCCATGCATCTTGACCAGACCAGGGGAGGCGAACCGTGCCCCCTTGCGTCTCATCTCAGCACGCCAAAGCAAGTCGAAAAGAGGAAACAGGAATGGCTATCCACGCCCCGAATGCTCCCATAACTTGCCCATCCATCAAAAGGAGGATGCTACTCGTCGGAGGATTGCGGCGGAAGCTATGCCCGGATCGGGGAAGGATTGCCGCCACCCCCACCTCAAAGCAAAAACACGCGAGGCGCTGCTCTCAACTCCATCCAGCCATGTGACGGATTGACACATCAAGTAAAAGAGCATCGCATACATTTACTTATATGATGGCCAAAAAAGGGAAGATTATTTCAACAGTAATTGCGCGGGAAACAGTTAGACCATCGAGGGTATAGAAAACTTCGTACAGTTCCGGCCGACACACGGCAAAACAAAGAAAGAAAATTAAGCAAAGCGCTGTGAAATCACGGGAAGAAAAATAAACAAGTAGTGCTTCGTTCGTGCTGCACGGCGATGATAGTGAAGGCAGCATCCATACAAAACGAGCGAGCAAGCAGGCGGCGGTCAGCTCAGAGACGCATTCGGTCGGTTCACTCATCTGTGATGATTTGAGGACGTCCGTCGTGGGCCAGACCAGAGAGCTTCGGCAAAAATCAGCAGAGATCAGGCCGGCCGGCGGACGACGTTCACCTTCACCGGGAGTATATACCGTTGGGCGAGCGGGAGCCGGCGGTGGTGGAGAAGTCGGAGCTGGTCACCGGGATGGAGATGGACAGCTTGGTGGCCGAGAAGGCGTTGCTGCTGTTGTTGGCATCGTGGTCCTGCAGCTCCGGCCACGAGTCCCTGTCCTTGGGCCACTCGTCGAAGAAGGGCCGCAGCGTCTGGTTCTCCTGCTTCACCGCCGAGTCGTCGTCGTCGGAGCCGCCGCCGCCGCCGAAGAAGGACAGAGGCTCCCTCTCCGTCTTGGCCAGCGAGCAGATCGCGCTCTGGTCAAGGTCGCCCAGGGTGCCCAGCATGGGGTAGCTGGCGAGTGAGAAGGATGAGTTCTGGGCCGGCATCAGGCGGCATGAGTAGTTCTCCATGGCGGTCTCCATGGCCGCAGAGATGAACTGGTTGTGCTCCTCCATCGCCGAAGTCCTAAACCCATAGGCAGAATACCTGAGTTGCACAAGTTAGCTCACAATCACATAGCACTTAATCATTCATGCACACATAATGGTGTTCTCCTCACTGTACTGGAGTTCTATACTAGCTGAAACTTATTGGACAGTGATGATCAGGGATATACGGTAGGCTTCACGTTTCTTGGCTACTAGACAAAACAAAAGGGACATGGCAATTGTTGCTGCACATTTTAAAGCAGGAGCTCGTGACAGAGTAAAACAAAACAATACAAAACAATACTACAAAAGTAGAAAGCCAGACATCTAAGCAAGCATGATTGGCAGCAACGCAGCATCATGCATGTGCTGACTGCCCCGCAGGTAGGTAACCCTACTACAAAGACAGAGCTTCGGTAAAGGGACATTGCTGGTAACTCATCACAAAGTTCTGATGAAGCAAACCCCAGAAATAAAAGCTTAGGATGGATGGATGGGCAAAAGGTCATGGGCTTCCATAATAATCATGCTAGCCTTTTCAGATGGTTTCATGTGCAGGGAAAGGCAGAAACCGGTAAGTTTTGCTGGAGCAGAACTGACATTATTTTCTAGCCAAACCCAAACATGAAAAACAAACATGGGTCAGCAGAGGAAGAAAGGCAGCAAAAATAAATGCCAGGTCTAAGATGGAGCAGGAGCAGGGAGCAGCAGGGGCTAGGTCTGAGCATAAAACCCAGATACAGTTTCATCTCTTGCAGGCAGAGTATGCGTGTGAATCTTGTTTAGAAGAACGCTCTGCTCTGAACTTGCATCAGAGCAGAGCAGAGCACCACTCTGTTTCGCAATCTTCCCAGGCCAAAATCTGGCCCCAGAGAGCATGGCCAGATATACTACTGCAAAGCAATTACCTAAGCAAGCACAGATCACAGTAGTACTAACGGTGTCAGAAGAGCACTAGTGCTAGTCTGATTCAACACAGGCTCTGCTTGTCCACTGATGCAATCAAGCACAAAAATGGGAACATCACATGTTATCGGCCCTGACACCAACGACTAGGTAAAGAAAAACTAATCAGCACGGCAGCAGAGCATGCAGAGAAGATAAAAACAGCAAGTGATCAGCAGGACAGCAGAGCATGCATAGAAGGTAAATGGAGATCACCTGAAATCTTTGTTTCCGGCGGCACCAGCGGTCGCGTAAGGCGAAGCAGCATTGTCCATGTGCAGCTGAGCAGATCCCACGGCGAAGGAGCCGCCGCCGCCAGTGGCGATCGCCGGATACGGCGAGTGGCTGTGGAACGCGGCGGCGCTGGCGGCGGGGGCGTGCTGCTGCAGCTGCTGGGAGTGGGAGTGGTGGGGCGTGGCGACGAGCTGCGTTTCCACAGGCTTTCTTGAACGGTTGCGGCCGCGGTGCATGTGGCGCTCGCAGTACTTGGAGTCCTGGGCGGCCTCCTTGGAGCACCGCCACTTCTTGCCGTCCGTCCGCCGGCACCGCCCCGGCTCCGGATCCAGCTTCTTCCCGAAGTAGGAACCGTACCCGACTGCAACACACAGGAAAACCACGCACAAACCCAAGTCAACAATGATGCGACGGCTCATGCATATGGACCAAAAACCAAATCAGGAGGAGACGCCTCCCATTCCGACGCAAGACGAAAGAATAACGCGTCTAGTCTCAGGCCGTGGCAATCAGTCATGCCGCCGGCCGGCCGGGGGCGAGAGCCGTCGCTGTCGGCCGTCCTGGATCTATCTGTTTGTCCACCCAACCAATCATTCATTTACCCCGCAGGAACGAGGAAACGCGAAATTATTTCCGGGGAAAGGAGGAACTGTGCGCATCTACTACAGAGCAGAGGTTGATTATTGATCTTTTTTCTCGTTGGTCCATGTGATGCGACGCAGGACGGCTCGCTGAAATCGTCCGTGGCATGGCAGGACCAGCTCCGGCAGTGAGTGAATGCGTGGGTAAGGCTCCCAACAACCAGACAGGAATAACCCCCATGACAAGGAAGGACCAATAAACTACTCCACTTTTTAGCCTGGGCCAAGCAAAGACTCAACTAGTGCCATCTAATCAAATCGAAGCACATGAGGCTTCTTGAATCCCAAATAAATTAAAAGACCCACCGAGACAGGAGATGCTACTAGATGGTAGTAGTAGGTGGTAGGAGCAAATCTTGAACAGGGCGCGGGGCTTCTTGGATTAGAATAATGGGACCTTTGCTCGGCCAAATCCGGGAGAGGATTAACAAATGACCGGGAGCAATTAACAAAGAGACGAGCTAGGGGGGCGAGTACACCTGAATCTCTCGATCCCAATAAACAACCCGAGCAAATCGCATGGGCGAATGCAAAAGCATGTAGATAGAAATACTCTGCCGAGGTACGAGGAGGAGGAGGTACTTACAGGCGTGGTGGTGGTAGAAGCGCGAGGCGAGGGAGTCGAAGCCGCGGCGGATGGGGAGGAGGAGATCCGGCGGGACGGGGACGCCGGCGACGAGGTACTTGTAGATGAGCGCCTGCTGCTCCAGCTCCTCGTACTGCGCCGCCGTGAAGGTCGCCGGCCTCGCAGCCCACCTCGCGCCGCTCATCGTGTGCTGCTGCTGCTGCTGATGCGCCGTCTCCTCCCCTACCCTGCGCACACACACGAACACAAAGACGCCGGAGCCGGTCACCGCATTAGCTAACACCTCGACATAGAGCTCGCCAGATATAAAGAAAGAAGAGAGGAGAGGGAGTTGGCCGGCCGGCTTACGAGTAGAGAGGGGAGGAGCGGCAGAAGGGGAAGATGGGGGAGGAGCGGTGGTGGTCGGCTGCCGGCGACAGGGAGGCAAAGGGCATCGCCATATATGCTCTCTCTCCTCTGCTGCGGCTGCGGCTGCGGCTGCTGCTGCTGCTGCTGCTTGGCTCCGGTCCGGTCCGGCCTCTCTTTTAATGTGCCGTGCTTTTGCCTTTTACTACTTGCCTGGTGGCGCTGTGCTGTGTGTGTCTCTTTCCCTCGCTGCGCAGGGGTGGCCTCGATCTGCCTGGTGGAAGTGAGACGACGAGGGGGGGCAATGGGATGGATATATAGGAGGAGCCCTGCCGAGGTGGTGATAGGCGCGGCAGCGGCAGCGCCGTGTAGGGGTGAGGCCGACACAGCAGGGTTCCATCTTAGAGCCACTCTGGACAAGACTTGCATGCTCCCTTCTCATGCTCCTATCCGTACTCCCGCGTACGTGGCTTTCTTATGTGCAGTCAGGCTGTAAGAGCATCTCCAGCCGTTGGCCCTAAGGGGACTCGTAAAATCGCCGCCTGGGACGAGCCGGCGCTAAAAATCGGCGTGGGGGCGAGTGGGTTTCCAGCCGCTGACCCACGGCCGCCCCGCAGACGCCGTTTATGTTTTTAAAAGAAAGGCATTTAGCAAAGTTTGTCAAATTGAACAAATTATTTGGCTAAAGTTTGGCAAACTGGGCATATATTCGACATGTTCGACATTTTACATAGCAAAGTTATTTAAAAAAAAGACCGCAATTACAACTTAAGGGCCGAAGAAGTCGCTGAGCACGACGAAGTCGCCGACGTCGCCGCCGTCGTCGTCGGCGGCCTTCTCCTCCTTGACGCAGCCGCCCGTGCTGGACACCTGCCCGGCGTCGCCCTGGCGGACCGGTGGCGGCGGCGGCGCGTCGTCGTCGCTGTCGTCGAGGACGACGACGCCTCCCTCGTCGCGGCCCCGACACCGAACTTTGAACTGCTCGTAGGCACGGCACTGGCGCTCCATCTCCATGCGCACCCAATCATAGCGCGCCCATTTCAAGGCCGCCGCATCGTCGAGCTCCCCGCCTGTGATCCCGGGCTCCGTCTTCACGACGGCGAGCTCCGGCTCCGTCTTCGGTTTGACGTAGCGTGGAGGAGCCGAGGAGAAGGCGCGCCGGACGCCCTCAGTGATGACGATGTCGGCGCTGCGGGTGCGTCGGCCGAGCGGCATCTCCGCTGCGGGCTCAGCCTTGACGCCAAACACCGCCGGCGAGCCGGAAGAATGGGAAGAGGGGCAGGAGGAGAAGTGAGAGGAGGAAGTCGAGGAGGAGCCGAACCTCCTGGGCATCCATTGCCCAGCGCTCCGGCGGGGGACCAAGGCGGCCGCCGCGGCAGGGTATGCCAGCGGCGGGTCATTGCCGCCCTCGAGGTACTCCAGCATGTCGTGGAGCGAGCGGCCGGGGGCGCCCCACCATACGCAGCGGCCCTCGCCGTTCTTGACGCCCCCCACCACCGACGCCCCGTTGGTGGACGCCAGCCTCTGCGCCTGGCGGCACTGGAAGTACGTCGCCCACGACGCGTGGTTGTGGGCGGTGTACTGGGGGAGGGTGCGCTGCTCCTCCGTCAGGGACGCTCACACGCGGTCGACCTCGGCGGCGAAGTTGGCGGGGCACGCTTCAACATCGGGCACCGGGGGAATGGGGACGCCCCCGTTGCTGAGCCTCCACCCCGTCGGCCCGGCGCGCATGTCCGGTTACGCTGGGATGTTCGCCTCGAAGAGTAGCCAAGCCTCCCACTCATGGAGCGAGCGGGGGCCGAAGCCGTTGGCCGCCGCCACATCGCCGGGGAATACCGCGGCCATCGGATGTCTTGGGAGAGAGGGAAGGGAAGCTGCGCACGGGGAGAGAGCCAGAGCTCGGCGACGGTCGGTGGGCGGCCGTGGGCTGGTGTGGCCAGAGGCGAGGGGGAGGCACTGGTTTTTATAGCCCCGCGCTGTGTGTACGCCTGGCGGGAGGGGAGGCGTCGCCCGTGACGAGGAATCAATGACAAGGCTGACCGGCGGCAACCTTGCCATTGATTCTACGCTGGAAACCGAGGCGTTCCGAGGACGACGAGGCGCGCGTCGCTGACTCGACGGGCCCGCGGCTTTTTCGCGCCAAAACGGCTCGCCCCGGCGCTCCCGGGCGCCCCCAGCGCGCCGGATTCGGTCTGGGTTGGCCGGCGCTAATTTCGGCCCAAACCGGCGAAAAACGGGCTCCTGGAAATGCGATTGGGCCGTTTTTCGGTGCCGGCGCGAAAAAATCGCCGGGGAGAGGGGGCGTGTTGGGGACGCGGGTGGAGATGCTCTAACATTCGGCCATGTGTCAGCCATGCAAACCATATCCAATGGATAGCAATGCTCTAAAGCAAAACATCCTCCACACTTACGCCTGTGCATCCATCCAACACAACTGGACAACAAAAGTGCTTCGGACAGTGCAGAATTGATTAGTGGCAGCAGAGAAAGAAAAATGCATCAGGTAATTTCAGCAACTAGTGTTATGAGTGAACCATATAAGACAAAGAAATATGCTCCAGACTTTGCTGCTAGGCATCTATCCAGCACAACAAAAACAAGACAAATGCTTCAGACTTGGATGATTTCAGCCATTAGAAAATACAAATAGCAGTTCTTCAGTTAGTTATCAATACAAATATTAGTTTTCAGTTAGTTAGCAATGCAAATAGCAATTTTCAGTTAGTTAGAAATACAAACAGCAGCAAATACTGTACATACATTAGAAAATTTGTTACTGTATACACACTGAATAAATGTTGTACATACATTAGAAGAGATAAGGTACAGAGTTATGTAAATAAATGAACCAAGAAATTGCAGAGAAACAGCAAACAAGACAATATTAGCCCCACTTGTCATTCAGTATTTCTTCAGATTTCTTAAGGACAACAAGACACCTTTCAATGAAATTCAGTATCACTTATCATTGAAATTTAGTACCACTTGACATTCAAATTCAGAAACAATCCTTCAAGTGTGGAAATTTGGCCATTTCACGTCTACACTTAGGCCATAAAATACTATATTAGCCCCAAAATACTATTAGGTAACCATGTCCAAAATACTATCTAATGAACTTGCATGCTAGAACATATTAACATCATCGCAAGGTGGAGCCATCAACAGTTGGGTGAAACTGATGATGCCATTGCCCCCTTGAAGCTCCAAATTTGCTCCTTTGTCGTTTTCATACTTCTCATTTTGTACTTGAGGCTGGACACCACCCTTTTCTTTTGCCGCACACCAACCTTTTTCTTTTGTTGCTGCCAATGCAAAATATAGTAATTATTTTACAAATGAATAATACAACATATCATGCACCGTTTGCAGCATACCTTTGCTCCCTTTTTTATTGGTGTGGTAGCTTTAGTTGGTTTGTGCTTCCTCTTGAGAAATTTATCAAGCCAATTTTTCTTTCTCCTTAAGTTTGATGAGTGAACCTCTTTCTTCTTCAACCGTGCAGAACTAAGTAACTCATCTATTTGCTGCATTTTTGGGTCAACATTTTCTTTGTCTTTATACGGTTCGGTCAAAGCACTAAGGGCTGCATTGAGTAACTCTTCTATGCGTGGAGCAACGGAATCAAGTGCACTTTCGAGTACCACACAACATTCCGGAGAGTTGGCTGCTCTATGTGGCATATTGTGAAATTTATGAGACAGATCCTTGTATCGAAGTTGAGCTTCTAATTTTGGATTTTCCACCACGTTCCTTCCTTGCCTACCTTGTATACTGATACGTCTCCAACGTATCTATAATTTATGAAGAATTCATGCCATGTTTACAATAGTTTTATATGATTTGATTAGAACTAACCCGGACTGACGTTGTTTTCAGCAGAACTACCGTGGTGTTGTTTTTGTGCAGAAATAAAAGTTCTTGGAATGCGCTGAAAATCAACGGAGATTTTTTGGAAAATATAAAAAATACTGGAACAAAAATCTACCGGAGGGGAGTCCCGTGGGCCCCACGAGGGTGGAGGGCGCGCCCCTGTGCCTCGTAGACTTCCCGTGGGGCCCGCTGACTTGTTCTCGACGCCAACCTCTCCTATAAATGCCCAAACCTCCAAAAAATAACCTAGATCGGAAGTTCCACCGCCGCAAGCCTCTGTAGCCACGAGAAATCAATATGGACCCTCTCTGGCACCCTGCCGGAGGGGGCCATCATCACTGGAGGCCATGGGGAAGGATCTCGGAGGGGCCATCATCGTCATGAAGGCCAAGGACCAGAGGGGGAACCTCTCCCCATCCAGGGGGGCATGGAGGAGGAAGCACAAGGGGGAGAACTTCTCCTCCTCTCTCTCGGTGGCGCCGGAGTGCCATCGGGAGGGGAATCATCACCACGGTGATCGTCTTCGTCAACATCATCATCATCCTCATCCCTTTTACACGGTCCACTCTCCCGCACCCCGCTGTAATCCCTACTTGAACATGGTGCTTTATGCCACATATTATGATCCAATGATGTGTTGGAGTCCTATGATGTTTTGAGTAGATATCCTTTGTCTTTGGGTTGATTGATGATCTAGATTGGTATGAGTTGTATGTTTTATTTTGGTGTTGTCCTATTGTGCCCTCCGTGTCGCGCAAGCGTGAGGGATTCCCGTTGTAGGGTGTTACAATATGTTCATGATTCGCTTATAGTGGGTTGCTTGAGTGACAGAAGCATGAACCCGAGTAAGGTGGTTGTTGCGTATGGGATAAAGGGGACTTGATATGTTAATGCTATGGTTGGGTTTTACCTTAATGATCTTTAGTAGTTGTGGATGCTTGCTAGAGTTCCAATCATAAGTGCATATGATCCAAGAAGAGAAAGTATGTTAGCTTATACCTCTCCCTCATATGAAATTGCAATGACGACTACCGATCTTGTTAAGAATTGCCTAGGATAATTCCGCATACCGACCTATCAATATTCCACACACGCTATTTATAATATTTAGTAATATATTCTAACTTTATGATAACAACACCTACTTTTATATTTTAGCTCTCCGATATCATGCAAAGTTATCCTCTTCATACCCACAACATAGTTCTATTTCTCGTTTCTAGTTGGAAGCAAATGTTCGGTGTACGTAGAGTCGTATCGGTGGCAGATAGGACTTGAGAGAATATTGATCTTACCTTTAGCTCCTTGTGGGTTCGACACTCCATGCTTATCACTTCCACCTTTGGAAATTGCTACGATGATTCCCTACACTTGGGGATTATCATATACTACCATTGCG
The DNA here is from genome assembly GCF_002162155.2 of Triticum dicoccoides. Classification (NCBI taxonomy): domain Eukaryota; kingdom Viridiplantae; phylum Streptophyta; class Magnoliopsida; order Poales; family Poaceae; genus Triticum; species Triticum dicoccoides. The sequence goes on along the minus strand of NC_041383.1, from coordinate 666,590,475 downwards.
TGCTTCTCTTGTCCATCTCTTTAAGAGATAATGTATTGGCAATGTCTTTATATTCATCAAATCAAAAACTTTTAGACCATGCCCACACAATATCCCTGTACTATTAAACATTCCACAACTACATGAAACCGTTTGGGTCGAAGGATCACCTATCACTATGCGCTCCTCCTCAAACTGCAAATCACCGTGCAAACTCCCAATAGCAACCGTAAATTTACTATTTCCATCCAATACTCTACAACATGCAGCCATTGATCTTTCATACTCACCTTGGAAAGCTTCAAAAATAATTGGAGTGTACACTTTGCTTGCTTGCACCAACATAGGTGTGCACATCTTAATTCTTGGAAACTTCTTCCTCGCCTAGAATTCAGATTCTAATTCCTTTGTTCTTTTTACTTCCACTGTCCTCTCAAAATGCATCAAGAATCGCACAATATGAAAATCTGACTTCAAATGATTCTTCAACGCATTGTTGAAGCTCTCACTTAATTTTGTGTCTCACTCCCAAACTAAAGATATCTCTCATATAACATTCAACCCACTTTTCTTTGACCTTGTAGATACAATCCAGTCAGGTTTGCTTATGCACTTTTAGCCTCATATTGCCAAACGCTTCTTCAAATGCTATCTTGTCCTCATAGCCATACATACAAACACTAAAATCAGTGAGGATATGAGACTCTTCTTCTTCATCCTCCACTTCATCTCTCTCGTCCACTTCATCTTCCTCATCACCCTTCACTGGAGATAAATGTTTGCAAGCATTTTGCATTATGTGAAAGGTGCACAACCCGTGATATGATTTCGTGAAGACTATATCTATGGCTTTTCCCATTGCTATGTCTTGATCTGTATAGATAGTCCTAGGCTGCCTTCTATTATGTGCAGCTAGAAATGTCTCAAATAGCCATATACATGAGTCACGGGTTTCATCAAACATTAATGCAGCACCAAAAATGGTTGTTACTCTAAACTGGTTGAGCCCAAGAGAAATACCAAATGGCCTATACTCTTTATTTGTGCCAAATGTAGTGTCAAATGTGACAACATCGCCGAAGTGTGCATAGTCAAGTAGCATTATGGCATCAACCCAGAATATGTTGGATATATTCTCCTCGCAATCCAACTGCAAAGCATATTGGAATGATGGATTCTTGGCTATTTTGTCACGGAAAAACTTCAGCATACTACCAGCCTGTCCATAAGCCAACTCCCTCCGCCGCTTGCTTCGCAAATGATTCTTTTGGTCACGACAAGTGTAACCAAGGTTAAGCGGCCCACCACTTGACAACAAGCAAGCTCATGTGCGGATTTTGGCATAATTCCAGAATCATCGGCGGCCTCTATCTCGAAAGCTTGCAGGTCTGAAATCCTCCTTTGTGATGCCAACAAATGGCGAGTTTGTGGCAATTGAAGGTAGTGGTTGTGTTCCATCACAACATCAGTAAAATCATAATTTTCTGCCGCTCGATCCAATGTGATACTCATCCGAACTCTACAATCAGTTCTTGTTTCAGCTTTAAAATGCTTTGGCTCACGATCGGGTTGGCCTTTCCTTTGAAGACCCTCATTGGAGCAAACAAATCTGCATGAAGTCACTTTTCCATCAAATTTGCTTTTGTTGGTGCATCTTTTCCTCACATCAAAGCCTATGTGACCCCCATATTCTACCCAAAACACCCAAGCCTCACCCGAATCTCTGAATCTCATACCGAATTGAGGTGTCCTCTTGTCAATTCTTTCATTGCACAACACTTTCACAGTTGCATAATACCCAAATTCTGCCGAAATTCATAACAACATGTATAATTAGTGGCAGACCTATATGGATACTAAACAATACAATAAGACATGTACAGATGCAAAAGAAAGGAAGCATCGGAACCTCTCTAAATTGAACTGAAGGCCGGACTAGGAACTAGTCATCATGGCATATATAGGATTGGGCTTCATGTGCACATTAGTTCATAAACTGGAACTAGTCATCATGGCATGACCACCATAAATAAAAAATTACAGAGAACTAGCAAATGTGCAGGTTTCTTGTCCTCTCTAATTTCTTGTTACTAAATCAAACAACGTTGCTGAGATGTGATGTTGTATACTTGTCACTAAATCAAACAACATTGCAAAGGAGCTATATTATATACTTCAATTTTATAAACAGGAGCAGAGATAAGCACTGTAGTTTCAGAGATGTGGGTATGCTGTACGAATAAGAACATCTTCGTCCAAAGCAAAGTTTAAGAAAAATGTTAGTCTGAATATGAACAGGTAGGGGATTCATGACAAAATCGTCCGATGAGATTCACCTAGAATCGCGTGTTGCGGTGGCGGCGGCTCTCTTCCCTCCTCTATGGCAACGCCGCAGCCCCTCGTCACCTTCCTCTGCGGCGGCGCTGCCCCTGCTCGCACTCCTCCGCGACGGTGTTGGGCTGCCTCGCTTCCACCACCGGGGCGCAGTTTTCCTCCCTCTCCCCTACGTGGCAACTCGTCGTCACCTCCTTCGCGACTGTGACGATCTCCTTCCACTCTTTCGTCTGCGTCGCGTCGTGGGAGAGGAGGAGGCTCCGACAAATCCCTACTTTTGCCTGCCATAGTCCCCCGTGCTCCCCTTAAGTCTATAGCTATGTCTTGTTTTCACTTCGCCAATGTAACGCGTCGGATATGGTTTGGATGGCTGATACAAGGCCGAATGTTACAGCGCGACTGCACAGAGGGAAGTCACCTAATCTCGGTCCCTAAAAATTTGTGCCATAAATTTCATTTGAGGGATCCTCATAAACGAATTTGTGCTATCGCGCACAGCACGACAGAATAGATCCGCTCAAAATGACACTGTAAATTTAAAACAAAGTTCGCGCAATGAATAGTTCACCACCGGAGTTCATCGTACATTCAAACATAAAAACATAGATCAAACTAATCTAAACCTAGCAAGCCTGAGGGAGGTCTCCCGGTATCGTATAACCTCCACTATATTTTGCCTTTATTTACCTCAGTTTGATCCATGGTTATCTTTTGCTTTAGATGAATAAAAGTTTAGTTCGATCCTTTCTTTTGAAAGCTTGCTTAGTGATGTATCTTTGTAATCGTGTGCGAGATATATAATAAAGTTTAGTTTGAGTTTTGCTTTCTTTACTTTCATGTTTCAATAAAAAGAAAGGAAATAAATGAAAAAGATCATATACCAATCTTATGGTAAGTAATGACACCACATAAGGAAAATTATAAGTAGAAAATTTTATTGGAGATTGACAAGCATAGCATTGGTCAATGATGCATTCATGAAAGAATTAATAAGGGAAGAGAAGATTCACATGCAAATACACTATCTTAGAAATCTTTTGTGATTGTGAGCCCCCATCAAAATATTATATGCCAAAATTGTTGACGTTGGACATGGAAGACAACATACAGATTTATGGTTGTTCATATTCACAAAGAAGTTATATTGTCATAGATCCTTCAACATGTGGTGCTGGCCCCCCATCTTTGCTAGCCAAAAATTCCGCACCAAGTAGAGATACTACTTGTGCATCCAAAAACACTTAAACCCAAATCTTATTTTCAAGAGTCCACCATGCCTACCTAAGGATTGAGTAGGATCCTTCAAGTAAGTTGTCATCGGTGCAATAGGTCAATAAAAATTGCTTCTAAAAGTGTTAGATCATTTAGTGTAAGAGAAAATTGAGCGTTGTACGTACTTGTGATGACAAAGAATAAAAGCGACAAACTGCATAATAAAGGTTGCTATCACAAGGGGCAATATAACGTGACGTTCTTTTGCACTAAGGGATTGAGCATACAACCAAAAAGTGCATGGCAACCTCTGCTTCCCTCTGCGAATGGCCTATCTTTTACTTTTATGTATTTACATTCATGCAAGAGTCAAAGTTTTTCTCCCTATTCCTTTTTATTTTTCTCTTTTGGCAAGCATCATGTGGAGAGGAAAGATCTTGGCACATATATCCAGTTGGATATGGGTAGCATAAGTTATTATTGTTGACATCACCCTCGAGGTGAGTATGTTGGGAGGAAAAACTATAAGCCCCTATCTTTCTATGTGTCCGATTGAAACGTTTTTCTCATGTATATGCGGTGAGTGTTAGCAATCATAGAAGACTATATGATGGTTGAGTATGTGGACTTGCCCAAAAAGGCTCCGATACGTGACCCTTCCTGAAAAGATGATGAATTGTAGTTGCAAAGTTGACTGAGAACATAGTTTGTTGGCTTTCAATAGAGTTTATGCTTTATACTTCGATGTTGTGATGAATTGTTACTTGTTCATGAGAAGTCTATGATAAAGTTTTATATTAAGGTTTTTTTGACCTTGAAGACTGCAGGGCTTACACCCCACAGCATTTTATTAATAAAGAACAAAGAATAAATACAAAGTTCCTCAAGAGGGGGAACAAACAAAAAGAAAAGCTATATAAGAAAAGCTATAGTACTCTAAGAAAATAAAGAAAGCAATAAGAACTACAACTAGGAAAGAAAGAAGTTACAAAAAAAGAAGGCCCTCAAGGAGGCAGGAAATCAATCCATTTGAGTAGATCCTCCTTGTATATGGTCTTGATCCGGTGTGAAAGAAGAGTAATATCATGAATAAACCCATTTCTCCACTGCCTAAAAGTTGGGTTGACATGCCTAAAAGCCCTGTCATTCCTAGCTTTCCAGATATTCCACCATGCAAGAAAAACCACCTCTGAGAAAAAAGGCTTATTAAACTCCTTCCTTGAATATAAGGAAATTTGCACCATATCATTGCTATCCAACCAGGAAACTTGCAGGTAGTTCCAGATTCTCATACTAAAGTTACATTGGAAGAATAGATGATTCCTATCCTCAATTACTCCAGTTGGGCATATGACACAACTAGGTCCATCATTAATTCTCCAATGTCGTCTTTGAATCATATCCTTGGTGTTAACTCTATCCATAATGACCAGCCATGCAAACATTTTAATTGTCATGGTACAACAGCTTTTCCAAACCCGACTGAGTATGGTATTGGCAATAACAGGCTGGTGGACAAAATCATAGTACTTCTTTGCCGAGTACTCCGCCTTTTCCCATATCTCCAAGCCCATATAGCATTACAACCATTATCTAAGGAAGTCCCAGATAACAAGCTTGAAAGCTGATTAAACTCCCTAAAAGCCAGTTCAGACAATGGCAATGAAAAAATTTCCTGTTAATTTCCTGTCTATATCACTTCCATGATAGAAAGGTTCTTCTGCAGGCAAAAAGAGAAAAGCCTTGGAAACCTTTCTTGCAGAGGAATGCAAGATTGGTCAATCTCCCAATGATCAGACCAGAATAGAATAGAATCTCCTTTGCCAACAGTGAAAGAGGTAACAACCCTATACTTGTCCATTAATTTACAAATGTCCCTCCACCAGAATGAGCCACAGAGAATAGTGTCATGAGGAATTCTCTGAAAGTAATATGAGTCCCACACCAAACGGACCCATGGCACATCAGCTTTATTATAGAATTTATGCAGGTACTTAAGGAGCAGTCCATCATTCTGTAGTCCCAAATTCAGAATTCCAAGCCCACCCTTCATCTTGGGCCTACAGACAAGGGGCCAAGCAGCCAAAGAGTGCCCCTTCTCCTGACCATATTTCCTCCAGAGGCACTGTCTTTGAATCCTTTCTATCTGCTTAAGAATACCTTGATGCAAAGATAGACTGCAAAGGAAGAATATGGGCAGTGAAGATATCACTGAATTTACCAACTGCAGCCTACTGCCTTGTGGTAAAAACCAGGAACTAGCAGTTAGCCTTCTTTCCATACAGTCCACCAGAGGAAGCAAATCAACAATTTTGGGCCGAGTGGTTCCAACAGGAAGTCCCAAATCAGTAAAAGGCATAGAGCCAAGGTGACAGCCAAAAAGGGTAGCAAGTGCAGAAGCAATAGAGGATTCCACATTGATGGGGTACATTGAAGACTTATAGAAGTTGATTTGCAGTCCAGTTGCCAAGGAAAAGGAGTTGAGCACTGACTTGAGGGCCTCCAACTGAGCTAGGTCAGCATTCACAAACAGCAAAGTGTCATCTGCATACTGTACTACTGGATAATCAGGATCATGTGTTGGCAATGGCAAGGCAAGCAGGCCCCTATACAAAATATCATTGATCATGATTTGCAGAAGGTTAGCAGCAATCACAAAAAGCAGAGGAGAGATAGGATCTCCTTGCTTAACTCCACATATGCACTTGAAATGATTTCCAGGCACACTGTCGGTGTCAAAACCGGCGGATCTCGGGTAGGGGGTCCCGAACTGTGCGTCTAGGCGGATGGTAACAGGAGACAAGGGACACGATGTTTTTACCCAGGTTCGGGCCCTCTCGATGGAGGTAAAACCCTACTCCTGCTTGATTAATATTGATGATATGGGTAGTACAAGAGTAGATCTACCACGAGATCAGAGAGGCTAAACCCTAGAAGCTAGCCTATGGTATGATTGTTGTTCGTCCTATGGACTAAAACTCTCCGGTTTATATAGACACCGGAGAGGGCTAGGGTTATACAGAGTCGGTTACAATGGGAGGAGATCTTCATATCGTATCGCCAAGCTTGCCTTCCACGCCAAGGGAAGTCCCATCCGGACACGGGACAGAGTCTTCAATCTTGTATCTTCATAGTCCGGGAGTCCGGCCAAAGGTCTTAGTCCGGCCATCCGGACACCCCCTTATCCAGGACTCCCTTAGTAGCCCCTGAACCAGGCTTCAATGATGACGAGTCCGGCGCACAAGTTGTCTTTGGCATTGCAAGGCGGGTTCCTCATCCGAATATTTCATAGCAGATGTTGAACACCAGGATAGTGTCCGGCTCTGCAAAATAAGTTCCACATGCCACCATAGAGAGAATAACTTTTGCACCAATCTAATCTGCTGACGTATTCCGCAGCGTGGCATCACACCATGGCCAGGATTTTATTCACTTTACTGTTCCACCTCAGCGCGTTTAGCGAGGCGGTTTCCTTGGCACGTCTTGTCAAAGCAGAGATCGTGTCCCCTTATTCCGAGATTCTCATCAATACGGGCGTAGGTAACCCAACCGCGTCATTAACCGTGGTGCTTGGGAGATAAGCGAGTTTTATTAGGCCGGTGGGGGCTCATAGTTTTGGCCGCCCATATAAGGGGATAAGAATCCGCCCTTTCCATTCACGCCTTCTTCCTCTTCTGCTTATCCGTCCCTGCGCGCTCGAGCTCCAGCGCCCAAGCCCGCACTTCCCACCTCAACCTTCTCCAACCATGTCCGGAGCGGGAGGTAGATGGATGGCCTCCTCCGTCATGGAGGGGCAAATCAAAAAGCTGAGGAAGGCTGGATACTTGTCTGACGACATCGCGCACCGGCTTCCAGATGTGGGGCAACTCATCCCCACCCCCAGGCCCCATGAGAGGGTTGTTTTTCTTCCCCATTTCCTCCGCGGACTGGATTTTCCTCTTCACCCGTTCGTCCGGGGCTCATGTTCTACTACGGCCTGGACTTCCACGATCTGGCCCCGAACTTTATCCTCAACATCTCGGCGTTCATCGTCGTGTGCGAGGCCTTCCTCTGCATCCAGCCCCACTTCAGCTTATGGCTGAAGATCTTTAATGTTAAGCCAAAAGTGGTGAGTGGCCGCCAAGCGGAGTGCGGAGGTGCCATGGTGGGCCGGATGGCCAACGTCCTATGGCCCGAGGGCTCCTTCGTGAAGACAATAAAAGGATGGCAATCGGGGTGGTTCTACATCACCGAGCCACGCGACCCCAAATGGGAAGCGGCCCCCGAATTTCGATCTGGTTTTCCCACATAGCTCACCTCCTGGAAAGAGACGGGCCTAATGTGGGGAGATCCAGAAGAGCTGACCGGACTCCAAACCTGCGTTAAAAAGCTGGTGAGCAAGAATCTCAAGCTCGTCAACGTAGTCCAGGTCATGCTTATCCGCCGGGTCCTCCCATGCCAACAACGGGCCTTCAAATTGTGGGAGTTTGATCCGGCATAGCACCCAACCTTGAGCGGGCTCTTCGACACCACGTACAAAGATGCCTGGAAGGTGCTGTTCAAGGGTGCCGAGGCCCCCGCGTCCGCTACCGAGGATCGCGGATTCAGCTCGCGGCGCCAGGCCAATGAGGTAAGCTATTCTACCCTTTACGGGACTTTTTGTCTTTCATAGTTTGACTCTATGCAGGATCTAAAGTCCCCTACCTTTGACAGGACTGGCTGAAGAAGTCCGGGCAGGTTATCTGTCCGGCTCCCCTACCAGAAGACCCAGTGGACGCCCAATTGATAGGGCTGCTGGTTCCGGCACCCCATGTGGTGCCGGAAAAGAAGGCGAAGAATAAGGCCACGGGGACCCGAAAGAGTTCCCGGCGCCTGGCGGTGTCGGATTCGCCCGACAACCCCGACGCACCCTCCGCCTCCGAAGACGAGGAGGAGGAAGAAGAAGAAGATGCCTCTCCCCCTCCAACGGGGGGAGGAAAGAAAAGAAAGGCCGCCCCAACTGGGGAAGCCGGAGGGTCCAAGAAGGGGAAGACCCTTCTGCCAGACTACGCCTCCGATGCCGAAGACGGCGGGGAGGAATGGCCATCCAGGGTCAAGCCCCTGGCAAAATCGTAAGTGTCCGGCTACCCGAATGACTCATTGCACTCCTCTATTATTCGATAGCTTCTGACGCCGAATTTAATTATATAGTCCGCCCAGAGCTCAGCTTAGTGATTCGTCGAGCGGCTCCCTGAATTCGTCGGATGTGAATAGCGCTTCACTTCCGACGGCCTCCTCCCCGCTCCCTGCGGACGACGCCGAGGTGGGGTCCCGAAAGGGACTAAACCAGGAGGAGGTGGTCCTGGAGGCGCCGCAAGGCAATCTCCCGGACTCCAGGCCCGAAGGGGGTAAAGCCCCGGAGGGATCTAAGTCCGGCCCCGGGCCGGACACTGCTCCGGAACCGTCGATGGTTCCGGGGCCCGACAGGCGACGCCTTCATAAGAAAGGTAAGCCTACGACGCCGGTGACCTCCGTCCATCCGAAGGCGCCGACCAATTTGCTGGAGGCGCTTAACGGCGCTTCCGTCGACGAGGAACACCGCACTGTCATGAGTGCGGTGATTCAGAAGGTTCAGTCCGCCAAGAGCGGGCTGACGGAAGCTTGTACAAGCCTGTTAACAGGCTTTGAGGTATGTGTTAAAAACATATAAAAATGTTACCGCATAGACAGTAGCCCCTGATGCTTAGTTCGATGTTCGGAAAGAAAAGCCGAGCTGAGGATCTAAAAAGATACACGCAGGAGTCTAATAGAAATGTGTCAATATGGGAATGCAGGCTATGCTGCTGACCTCTACCGCACTGACTGCGGAGGTCAATGCATTGAAGGAAAGCCTCGAGCGGTCCAAGAGTGAGCTCGGCCGTGCCAAGAAGCAGCTCGAGGATAAAGAGGGTACATAGTACCGCCTGTAAATGTATATAGAAATACTTGGTTGCAAATAATGACAGGACCAACGTAAATGTTGCAGGAGCCACGACCGAGGTGGCGACCCTGAAGGAGGCGGTCTCCAAGGCCGAAAAGAGTGCATCCTTGGAGTGCACCGAGCGGGAGAAGCAGGAGGCGTGGGTGGCGGAGGTGTGGCAAGAGCTCCAGGCTCTCATGGAAAAACATGAGAGTTTGGAGCGTGACTCGAAGACTCGAGAGTCCGAGCTTGCCTTGGCTCTTGAGAGTGCCAAGACCGCTAAGGCCGAAGCCCAGAAGGCCCTCTAGGAGATTGAGGCGATGAAGAAGATAGCGGCGGGTAAGGCATTCTTTATGCAAAGCAAGAATATAAAAGTTAATTATCTGCTACTTACCCGAATCCGGAGCTCTCCAGGAGCGTTCGCCAATCTGCCCCGTAGTGTGTCTGATGCCGCCGCATACTACCGAGCCGAAGAGGGGAGCTCGACAGAAAAAGTGTTCTGGTCTCAGTATGCTGAGGCCGAGCATCCGATGCCCCTGAGCGACCAGCTGAAGTAGCTAGTCGAGCTCCACAAGGTGGCCGAACAGGCCATGAAGGGCCTCATAGCTCGGTTGTGGCCTGGAGAAGCCATGCCTGGGAGCTACTTCGGTCTGGTGCGGCAGCTGGTGGACGCATGTCCGCGGATTGAGGTTGTCAAGCGCTCCGTTTGTATCGAAGGTGCCCGTCGGGCCCTTGCCCGTGCTAAGGTGCACTGGGGCAAGCTGGACGCTGAGAAGCTTTTGACAGACGCGCCACCGCCGGGCAAGGAGTATCGCACGCCCGAGATGTATTATAAGGGTGTCCTGAAGGGTGCTCACCGTATAGCGGATGAATGCTCCAAAGATGTAATTTTTTAGTAGACTCGCATTTGTTATTCTGTATGCTGAAACTTTGTTCATATGCGTTAAGCAACGCTTGTTAATTTAAAATATTACCTTCTGTGCGGCCGTTTATCAAATCTGAGAGATGCAAGTCATCGGCTTCGACCCCCATGCCATGAGTGCTGGGGTGTTCGGGATAAACCTGAGCACTCTTGTTCCCATTCTTGGGTCCATCTAGGGAGGCGCTCAGCACAACGAACCAGGCCGTCGTACTTATAATGCTTTATCACTCTCACTTAGCCATAGAATTTTATAATTTTAAATTTCGGCGAAGCCCCTAGTATTCAAAAGATCGAGTTCGGGGCGCTATCCACGCCTAGGCCGGATAAGTCCGGTTCCTCGCTCTAAGCGGCATAAGTCTTTAAGGACTCGTAAAACCTCATGAACAGCGACCGGTCTCTCGCACTATCATGACAGTCAGCTTTAGCTTTCTCTACTGAGGTGTTAACCCAGCTCAACTGGGGCACACTCGCAGTAGTTCTCCCAGCGCTACCTTAGCCAACATTGCGGAACGTAAGGTACCAAAACATGGGAGTCGGGCAAACCCAACTATTGACCAAAGACATGATTCAGAGCCGATGCATATAGTGCTATAAGTTCAGGGTGCCGCACTCATGAGAGTGTTCGGTCTTCTCACACCATGTTATGGGGTGTTTTAAGCCCTTGGTGTATTGTCCGTACCAAAGTGTACGGTTGCAGGATGTCATGACTGAACATATTTGTATATAAAAAATAGATATGTACAATAATAGAGAAGAGCTATATATTGTTTATTAAAAAAGGGCTGCTGCGAAAGCAGAACGATACAAGAAGTGCGATAAGCAAGAGATGGGAGTATTTGACATGCTCCCCTCCAGGGGCAAGCTGCGGGATTGTAAGTCAAACAGGTATTAAACTCGTTATAGAGACCACCTGGACGTTTGACGTGGCTTGCTCTTTCCCTGGCTGTTGCATCGTGTGTTCGATGAGTGTATTGTTGGACATGCCTTCCGAATAGTTGGGTCCTGAAAGAAGGAAAACGGCGAAATAGGGAGCCCCTTAGTGCGGTTGAGCCGCATTCTGGGCGTGCCGTAGTTGTGCCCCTCCCCTTATGCCCATGGTATCTCTAAGGCATAATTATGTATGCGTGGTACCAGTATCGCCATTTGGCGGGGGCTGGGGTTGGGGCCGCACTGCTATGCTTGCTCGGAACGTGCCAGTCGGATTTGTTGCAGGTTACTTCTGGCTCGCTTGACGTTGTCCGGACGTTTGACGCCTGGATTAGAGAACTGCCTTGAGAGGCTACTCTGTACTTCCGCCGCCAGGGCCGCCGTGTGCTCCTCCGTTCGGAGAGAGTGTTCGGTGTTTCCGTTTACCGTGATGACTCCGTGAGGTCCTGGCATCTTGAGCTTGAGATATGCGTAGTGTGGCACCGCATTGAAATCTGCAAATGCGGTTCGTCCAAGCAGGGCGTGATAGCCGCTGCGGAATGGGACTATGTCGAAGATTAAATCTTCACTCCGGAAGTTATCCGGGGATCCAAAGACCACTTCGAGTGTAACCGAGCCTGTACAGCTGGCCTCTACACCTGGTATGACGCCTTTGAAGGTTGTCTTTGTGGGTTTAATCCTTGAAGGATCGATGCCCATTTTTCGCACTGTGTCTAGGTAAAGCAGGTTCAGGCTGCTGCCGCCGTCCATTAGGACTCTAGTAAGGTGAAATCCGTCGATAATTGGGTCTAGGACCAATGCGGCAAATCCGCCGTGATGGATGCTGGTGGGATGGTCCCTTCGATCGAAGGTGATCGGGCGGGAGGACCATGGGTTGAACTTTGGGGCGACTGGCTCCAATGCATAGACGTCCTTGAGAGCACACTTCCGCTCCCTTTTGGGGATGTGGGTTGCGTATATCATGTTCACCGTCCGAACTTGCGGGGGAAATTCCTTCTGTCCTTTGTTGTTCTGCGGCCGGGGCTCCTCCTCGTCTATGTAGCCCCTTGTCTCTGGTTTCGGCGCTTAACTTGCCTGCCTGCTTGAACACCCAACAATCCCTGTTGGTGTGATTGACTGGCTGTTCGGGGGTGCCGTATATCTGGCACGAGCTATCGAGTATCCGGTCTAAGCTGGATGGGCCCGGAGGGTTTCTTTTGAATGGCTTCTTCCGCTGACCGGGTTTAGAGCCTCGGAATCCGGCATTGACTGCCGTATCTTCAGTACTGTCGCCGTTAATGTGGCTCTTATGCTTGTTGCGACGTGACCTGCCATTGTTGTCCTTGGTATCTGAATTGCCGGGGCTCTTGGTTATATTATTGCTACGAGCTAGCCAGCTGTCTTCTCACGCACAAAAGCGGGTCATGAGTGTCGTGAGGGCTGCCATAGATTTGGGCTTTTCCTGTTCTAGGTGCCGGGCAAGCCATTCGTCTCGGATGTTGTGCCTGAAGGCCGCAAGGGCCTCGGCGTTCGGACAGTCGACTACTTGATTTTTCTTGGTTAGGAACCGTGTCCGGAATTGTCTGGCTGATTCCTCTGGCTGCTGGATTATGTGGCTTAGGTCATCGGCGTCTGGTGGTCGCACATAAGTGCCCTGGAAGTTGTCAAGGAATGCGGATTCCAGGTCCTCCCAACAACTAATTGACTCTGCTGGCAAGCTGTTAAGCCAATGTCGAGCTGGTCCTTTAAGCTTGAGCGGGAGGTATTTGATGGCGTGTAGATCATCACCACAGGCCATGTGGATATGAAGGAGATAATCCTCGATCCATACTACAGGATCTGTTGTGCCATCGTATGATTTGATGTTTACGGGTTTGAAGCCCTCGGGGATTTGATGATCCATTACTTCGTCTGTGAAGCATAGTGGGTGTGAGGCGCCCCTGTACTGAGCTATATCACAACGCAGCTCGGATGAGCTTGGTCTGTTGTATTCGGCTGGGCCGTACTTATTATGTCCGGCGTGACGGTTAGCGTCACATGAAGTGGGGCGCCCATGCGATCCGTAGATTGATCTTGTTTGCGTTGCCTTATTCTCCAAGATGTCTCGCAGGTCTGTTGCATCTCCCCGTACTCTGGTATGTTTTGAGCGGTGCCGGGGTGCGGCTTGGGTCGAGGGCCTGAAGTCCTCTCTATCGCGGCCACGGGGTGGCCGATCGGGCGCATCGTACGCTGGTGATGTAGGTTTAGTTGCTTCCTCCTCAAGTTGGGGTAGCAGCCTGCGCTTTGGGTAGCTCTTGGAGGGGCGTTCTAGTTTATACTCTTCGGCCGCCAGGACTTCGGTCCATCTGTCGGCTAGCAAGTCTTGGTCAGCTCTAAGTTGCTGCTGTTTCTTCTTGAGGCTGCTTGCCGTGGCCACAAGCCTGCGCTTGAAACTCTCTTGTTCGACGGGATCCTCTGGCATGATGAATTCGTCGTCGTCGAGGCTTGCCTCATCTTCGGAGGGAGGCATATAATTGTCGTCCTCAACCAATCTGTCGGCCGCTCTCTCATGAGGGCTGGCTCCTTCGTCCTCCTGCACTGAATCCCGCTGGAGGGGGTTGTCTTCGGGACTGTCCGGTGTGTTGTTATCTCCGGTGCCGGAATCGCCGTTTTTGATTTGGCGGGACTTAGAGCGGCGCCGCTGACGTCGGCGCTTGGGTAGCTTCTTGGAGGGATCATCCTCCGTTTTTTCCTCGCCATCCCCCGCTTTAGGGGTGTCCACCATGTATATGTCATATGACGAGGTGGCTTTCCAGTTCCCTATGGGTGCTGGTTCTTGATCGTCTCCTCAATCGGCGTCCATGCCGTCGATGTCTTCGGAGTCAAAGTCGAGCATGTCGGTTAAATCATCGACAGTGGCTACAAAGTGGGTGGTGGGTGGGCTTCGAATTTCTTCGTTGTCCGCATCCCAACCGTGTTGGCCGTAGTTCGGCCAGGGCTCTCCTGACAAAGAGAGAGACTTTAATGAATTCAGGATATCGCCAAAAGGCGAGTGCTGAAAGACGTCCGCGGTGGTGAACTCCATGACCGGAGCCCAATCGGGCTTGATCGGAAGAGGTGTGGGATTTACGGAGTCCGGAGCGGAGTCCGGCACCTTGGAGTCACGGGCCTTGCGAAGGACTAGGCTGGTATCCGGCTCTATCGCCGTAGAGGTTGCAGCTTCCGGGGCGGTGTCCAACCGTCCATCCCCGACTAGCGCAATGGGCTCCGAACTAATGGTCGGAGCGGACACCTGAGCGACGCTATGGGTGTTGTCCGGCGGCAGAGCTAAATCATGCCCATCGTGACAGTGCGGCGCGCCCGGTTGTGGCTCGAAACCGTCGAAGATCAAGTCCCCGCGGATGTCGGCCGTGTAGTTTAAGCTTCCAAACTGACCTGATGGCCAGGGGCGTAGCTTTCGATCTGCTCCAGACGACCAAACGAGTTGGCCCGCAGTCCGAATACGAAGATCTGTCCGGGGAGAAAAGTCTCATCCTGGACCGCGTCGCGATTGACAAGCGAAGAAGCCATCGGGCCTAAAGGCGACGACACAGAGGAACTCTCAATTAAAGCACCAATGTCGGTGTCAAAACCGGCGGATCTCGGGTAGGGGGTCCCGAACTGTGCGTCTAGGCGGATGGTAACTGGAGACAAGGGACACGATGTTTTTACCCAGGTTCGGGCCCTCTCGATGGAGGTAAAACCCTACCCCTGCTTGATCAATATTGATGATATGGGTAGTACAAGAGTAGATCTACCACGAGATCAGAGAGGCTAAACCCTAGAAGCTAGCCTATGGTATGATTGTTGTTCGTCCTATGGACTAAAACTCTCCGGTTTATATAGACACCGGAGAGGGCTAGGGTTACACAGAGTCAGTTACAATGGAAGGAGATCTTCATATCGTATCGCCAAGCTTGCCTTCCACGCCAAGGAAAGTCCCATCCGGACACGGGACGGAGTCTTCAATCTTGTATCTTCATAGTCCGGGAGTCCGGACAAAGGTCTTAGTCCGGTCATCCGGACACCCCCTAATCCAGGACTCCCTCACACACCATTCAACAAGATGGAGGAGGTTGCAGAAGATAATAGTTGTTGAACCCATTTGATCCATTTGCTATCAAAACCTTTTGCCATGAGAATTTTCAAGATTGCCTCATGCTGAATAGAGTCAAAAGCTTTTTCAAAGTCAAGCTTGAGCAATATAATTGGCTTCTTGGAATGGTTGCATTGGTGAATATACTAAAAAGTCCAAGCAATACAATCCTGAATTGTTCTTGATTTAATGAAGCCATATTGATTCTTATGAACACATTTGGTGATTTCCTCCTGAAACCTATTAGCTGCCAGTTTAGTCAGAAACTTCAGACCCACACTTGTCAAAGAGATTGGCCTAAAATCTCCTACACCCTCAGGTGAATGTTTTTTGGGATTAAAGTGATGAAAGCTTCATTGAGGTTTTCCAAAAGGGCAGTTCTTGCATGAAACTCATTGACCAACCAAATAAAGTCACTTGAAATAATTGACCAGCATCTCTTCATAAAAAGGCCATTAAAACCATCTGGCCCTGGTGCCTTATCAATGGGCATTTTTTATGACCTTTTCAATTTCTTCCAGCTGAAAAGGTTTTGTGAGCACCTCAAGGCCTTGCACTTTTGGGATTAATGAGAGGATTTCATTACCCAAAACAATTGGTTTAAGAGTTCCCATTCTGCCCTTGAAAGCAACCAAAAATTCTTTAGCTATCTCCCCATGATCTGAAGAAATTGTTCCATCAGAAAGTTGCAGACTAGCAATAGAATTTTTCCAATATCTCTCTGTTGCCATGGCCTGGAAGAACTTTGACTTTTCTTCTCCCACCTTGATAAATCTGATAGTACACCTTTTCCTCCAGTATAAAAACTGCAAATGTAAAAGGTGTTCATGATGCATCTTACATATCTTCCTGAAATTGTTCTCAGGTATGGAAAGAGGCCTCCAATCCTCCAAATCATCTAGCCACATAATTACCCAATTGCACCTTTCAATCAAAGATTTAATGTGTGAGAGCCCCTTCTGCCATTTCTTGAGTGCAAACCTCAAGGATTTCAATTTGTCCATAATAACTACAGTTATATGAGCCTTATGTGAAGGTTTGTTCCAAACCTCCCTCACACAGTCCATGAAACCAGGTTGATGCACCCAATAGTTTTCAAATATGAAGATATGGGCTTTAGGAATTGTGGTGCAGATAGAAATTACACAAGGAACATGATCAGATGCAGTTCTAGCAAGAGGAGCAACTTGTGTCATGGGATATTGATTTATCCAACTAGCCGAAGTAAAAAACCAGTCCAATTGCTCAAGAAGTGGAACATCCTACATGTTAGACCAGGTAAACCTTCTACCTTTTAGAGGAAGCTCAAGCAGTCCTAAATGACCAATGATCTCATTAAAGATTAAAATGTCATTAACATCCCTTCCCGGAAGATTTCGATTGTCCATAGACCTGATGAAATTAAAATCTCCCACTAACAACCCTTTTTGTTCAGGCTCCACCTGAAGATTATACAGCCAGCTAACAAACTCATCCCTCATAACACCCTGACAAGGCCCATAAACATTTACTAAGAACCACTGGTCATTATTATGCACTAAGGTGAAACTGATGACAATTCCAAAAGGCTTTACTTCAATCAAGACACCCTTAAAAACATCTGAACGCCACACTGTCAGAATCCCACCCGAGGCTCCTCTCGAGGGTGACTCAATAAACTGATCAAAGCCCACAGGACAAATGCTCTTAATTAATGAACGAGGGCAATCTGATAACTTAGTTTCTTGCAAACAAGCAACCACACATTGGCTTTCAGAAATTTTCTCTCTAACAGAACGCTGTCGTGGTTCAGAGTTTAGACCACAAACATTCCAACAAAGTACCTTCCAATTACGCTTAGATCTTTAATTCATGGTATAACCAAAAACAAGGTATCAGCCACTGCATGACATACAATGCCATACACCCCACGCCATAAGAAACAAAAGGCATCCAGTTTTGACCGCATAGCATAAAGTGCAGAACAACAGAAACGACAACGAATTTAACAGGCTCGCTACACCTAGTTAAAGTTTTAAGCTGCAACATTTAAACACCCCTGGAGGAGGGATCATCCTTGGGATTAGCCATAAGCTTCTCCTTGGACAGCAGGTTGGGGTCGATCTCCAGCTCCGCTCCAATTGCTTGCAGCACATTGAGAGGCGTGGGTGGAGGAGCATCTTCACACTTGCCGTTATCGCCACGCCGTCAGGTTTGGGCTGGGCCTTCACTTGGATGGGCTTGGACCGTGGACACCTCTAGGTGGGCTGAAGGGAAAGCTGCTCAAAACTCACATGTTTAAACCCATCTAGTTTTGCCGCGCTTCTTGTACATCTTCATACAGAAGTATCCACCAAAGGAGGCACTGTCTTCCTTCTTCTGGTCTGCTTCTTGTCATTGACCTGCGCAGAAGAAAAGATCATAGAAGAGGAGGAGATCTCCTCCAGGCCATCAGGCACAACATCTACATGGTGCATCTCTCCAGACACATCCAAATCATACATTACGTTATCATTAGCACTGAGAACTTCTTCAGATGAACTTCTAAAAAGAGCTCTGGCAACTGGGCGTTTAGCCACAATTGGCTTCCTTATAACAAGGCTGCTGGGCAAGCTTGGCACCAAAGAAGACATCCTCCGAGAATCATCAAAGGCAATGGTCCATGTGCGCTTGGAATATGTCATCGTCCCGAGTGGCTTGAAGAAGATAGGTCTAGGCACCTCCTTGACAACAAATTCAGGCAACATATTTTCAAAAGATCTCTTCCATATCATCTCTGGAGGAAGCGGTGGCCCGGCCACAATACTTGCCATGCCAATGAGTATCTGATGTTGCTGAATGACAGGAGGTTGATATGGAACAATTGCCAAAGGATTTTCCTCAACAGCCTTCTGCAATTGTTCCATATCAACCTCCGGCACCATGTGACTGGGCAAGCTATCCCAATAACTCCGGCACCATTCCCCTGACCGGCAGGGTTTTCCGAAATACTTGTGCTTTGTTGCAGAGAAATTGAGGAAAATCCTTGTCCTGTAACTGTTGATCCGGCTGTAACTCATTTTGCTCCTCAAACTGAATCTCCACATGATGTTCCACAGACCTAGAGCCCTCCGGCTGATCAATGACAATAGAGACCTGGTCCTGCTCCAGCAGTGCAGGTTGAGGAGGCTGCTGATGCTCATCCTCATTATCCCCCCAATTTGCATTTCCCCATCCAGCGTCACCAATGTTATTGTCCTGAGGCACTGGAGGTGCTATAGGGGCATCGTTCCACCCCAGCATCGGGTATGGCGGAAGAACAAACATCAAATTATCTTGCAGTAGATTTCCAGGTAGTGGATGAGGATTTCCATCCAGCGGCATTGTATCTTCATCATTTGGCATTTGATCAACGAAATCAGCGCCCAACACATAGCAAGCTGCAGTCCACGAAACCTGAGTTCCTCCCCATTCAGCATAGTCTCCAAATACCACATCACGTGGCACCAATGGCGTGTCAGGGAAACTTGCCTCCACTAGAGTCCTAACCAAATATGGATCTTCACTATCCCAAGAGTGAAATTTCCCAAAGGTGCCAACCGCCTATGATATGAACTCCGTATTGCGATAATCAAGAGGAATCCCAATGAACATAAGCCAACCCTTGCGGAACCCATGACTCCCCTTAAAATTGTCTCCCTCATCATGTTTCATAAATCTAACAAAATGATCATTACCCAGAGGAAAAGGGGCATGCTGAATCAACGTATATCTGACAGATGGATCCCTGACTTGGAATAACCCTACCCCATGAAACCAAGGCTGAGCGGAGTGAACCAGAGTACCTCTGTCTTGAAGGAACTGAACTATCTCTTCCCTGACCAGTCCAAGCGGTCCCTCCGGAGCAGGCATGACCTCAGCAACCATGTAATCCTCATGGCGGCGAGGAGGACGAGCCGCATGCATGATGAAGGTGCGAGGAAGCCGCCTGTCTCCACCATCGATGATGTGATGGCCTGCCGGAATGAAGCACTATGGATCAAGCTCGTAGTTTGCCATTGTCGGCCGCTTGGAGGAGGGGATGGGGGTTTCGTTGGAAGGAAGAGGGAGGGATTGGTGCAATATGGGCGGCGACAATGTGACTGGGCAAGCTATCCCAATAACTCCGGCACCATTCCCCTGACCGGCAGGGTTTTCCGAAATACTCGTGCTTTGTTGCAGAGAAATTGGCCTCCAAGCCAATCCATTAGTACGCGCGAAATCATTACAATCCCTGCTAAGGTGACCCGTGCGTGAGCAAGCCGAGCAGACCGCTCGCATTCCACAAGAGGCTGCAAGGTGGCCCCTGAGGGAACGGACGGTACAAGTTAAAACCCGGTCCACCATGTCATCAAACTGCTGTGCCGCTTCTTGCGAGGTGGGTATTTCCTGTAGAGGGTTTGGTGGGCTTGGGCTAGAAGATGCATCCAACGTCATAGAAACTGGGGTATTCTGCGACGAGGCAGGCCCATTAACCACAGAACCAGAGATTGGCCCAACAGATAATTTTGGGGACATAGGGCCAGAATGGTGGGCTTCCAAAGATGATGGGCTAGATTCCAAGCTACCATTTTGAACTGGAGAAATTGCCACTTCCGCAAATTGTGTAGAAAGATTACCAAAAACCACGGGCCGCGGATCCACAGTTACCAGATCAAGTGTTGGCGACGTGGCCGACCGGGGCAACTCCGGCAATGGATGAACATTACCAAACACGATAGGTGGCCGAGCCACCGTCCAATGCAAGTCAAGGGGGGGCGCTTGTCTAATAACAGCACGCTCATGAGCAAATAGATTATAACCTCCATCCATAATAGTATCAATGCAATTTTGAGAAGCGGGATATCTATAACCTTTGCAGGCAGAATATTGTTCGAACGTGGCAAAAGACAATTTCTTCCGAACAGTAGTAGCTGACTTAAGAGAAGATCTAACTGGAGGCTTATGCATTGCCAAAAGACCCAAAGAAAATCTACGTTTGGTAGGACTAATCAGAATCCACTCAACATCACATTCCTTACGCTAGATCTTAAGTTCCCGAACCCAATTAGGCCCTCCATTGCCCCAAAGATTGAAATAACATTTGAACAGATCACAAGCAAAAGAACGCAGATCCATAATAATAAAACCAACTTGCTTGCATGATACATGGAAAGAGAAAACCTTGTCTTTGACGTGAAGAACCCGTAGATCAATTGCTGATCCACCAATTGCAGTCTCCAAAGCTGCCGCCACCGAATCCTCCGACAATCGGAACGCATGGCGGCTAAAGGACACAATCAATGTGAAAGCCCTCCTTCGTCCCATTGGATGGATCGTTTGACCAGTGGATCTGAAAACCTCATCAGAAAAAGCCCTACCCTTGGAGAAATCCAAACCAAGGGTAGATCCACCAGACGAACCCATAGGAGATGGGTATTGCCTTGATCCAGAAGAGACGCCAGAGAGGATGATCGGAAGGGATCCACAGATTAGTGGAGGATGATGGAGATCATCGGTGGCGAGGTCAGCGTCACGGTAGGAGGTGGGAGCGCCATCCGAAGGCAACTTTTATTGCCTGCACCAATGACAACTTATATTAAGGTTTGTTGCTGTTATAATAATATACATGATGCTTCTATGTTCGTATTTTGTTTTTATCGACACCCGTCTCTCCAAGCATGTGGACATGTTTTTCAATTTCGATTTTCGTTTAAGGACAAGCGTGGTCTAAGCTTGGGGGACTTGATACATCCATTTTGCATCATGTTTACCTACTATTATTTATGATGTTTTTATGCATAATAATGCTTTTTGGAGTAATTCTAATGCCTTTTCTCTCATAATTTTCAAGGTTCACACAAAGAGTGAGAATTCTGGTAGCTGGAAATCTGGACCTGAAAAAGCTACGTCAGGCTACCTATTCTGCACAACTCCAAATGAGTTGAAACTTCACGAGGATTTTCTATGGAATAAATAAGAAATAATGGAGCAAATAACTACCGGAGGGGGGCACCTGGTGAGCACAAGACACCAGGGCGCACTAGGGCCCCCAGGCGTGCTTGGTGGGTTGTGCTCAGCCCAACCCACCTCCGGTGCCCCTCCTTTTGTATTTAAGTGATTTTGATCTAGAAAAAAAAATAAGGAGAGGACTTTCGAGACGAAGCGCCGCCGTCTCGAGGTGGAACTTGGGCAGGAGCACTTTTGCCCTCCGGCGGAGCGATTCCGCCGGAGGAACTTCCCTCCCGGAGGGGGAAATCATCGTCATCATCAGCACCAAAAACTCTCCCATCTTGGGGAGGGCAATCTCCATCAACATCTTCAACAACACCATCTCCTCTCAAACCCTAGTTCTTATCTTGTGTTCAAGCTTTGTACTGGAACTATAGATTGGTGCTTGTGGGTGACTAGTAGTGTTGATTACATCTTGTAGTTGATTACTATATGTTATATTTGGTGGAAGATTCTATGTCCATATCCATTTTCACTAAAAAAAGACACATCCGTGACATTTTGGGCCGAATGAATTCTTTTCCTGTCATACTTATGACACTTCTATGACGATAATTGTGACAAAACCCGGTATCATCATAGATGTGGTGAGCTCCTACTTCTATGACAAAAAATCATGACAGGAAATGGGCTTTTCATCCTGGGCGGGCCGGAGACGCAGCTGCATGACATTCTTTGGGCCGTCCATGACGGAAAAACCATGGTAGAAGGAAGGACGAGGAAAATTTCGGGGAGTTCCCGGTTACGGTGGGTGGTCGGCGGCCGAGCAATGCACGTTTCTCTCGTACATGTACGCGCGTGCATGTGAGGCATTGGGCTCTACTGAACCCGAGCGAGGCGTTGGGCTCTAACTGAACCCGAGCGATTGCACTAGCTATGTTACTGAACCTGAGTGATTCCTTCGCTACTGCTGCTAACTGAAGCCGATCGAACCCTGCTGCCTCCTTCCCTTGATGAACAGTGAGCGTTGTTGGGGGGGGGGTTGGATGAACAGTTCCCAGTGGAGGTGGATGAACAGGACCCCGTGGTGTTGCCTCTGGATGAAAAGGACCCCGATCGAGCAGGTTGGGGCTGGATGAACATGACCCCGTGGAGGGCTGGATGAACAGGACCCCGTGGAGGGCTGGTTGAACAGTAGCCAGTAGAAGGCTGGATGAACAGTAGCCCGTGGAGGGCTGGTTGAACAGGACCCCGTGGAAAGGGCTGGTTGAACAGTAGCCGGTGGAGTAGCACGTGGTGGAGGCTGGATGAACAGGAGCCCGTGGATGAACAGTCGCAGGTGGAGGCTGGAGGAGGTTGACGGTGGATGAACAGTAGCCCGTGGAGGTTGGAGGAGGTCGATGGTGGTGATGAACAGTATCCCGTGGAGTCCCGTTTTGTCGTACGCCACACCCCTCCCGATGAACAGGACCCTCGTTTCGACCATAGCGCTCCAACACAAGTCTGTTTCCTCTGTTTTGTGGTACGCCACATCCCTCCCGATCAACAGGACCATGTTTCGACCATAGGAGGTCCAAGAGAAGTATGTTTCCTCCGTTTTGTGGTACATCAGACTCCTCCCGATGAACAGGATCCCGTTTTGAACATGGCAAGTCAAAAACAAGGCTGTTTCCTCCATTATGCGGTATGCCAGGCCTCGTTTCCTTCCGCTGTTCCGCCCAAGCCCTCCCGATGAACACGACGACGCATTCCATTCCGACCCAGCTGGTTGGCTCCCCATGAACACGACGATGACGCAGTTTCTCCGTTCCGACCCTGCCATGTACACGAGCGTTGGCCGTATGTATGTGCGAGTAGGCGTTCGAGACCCCACCCGTATGTACGTACATGGCTGTATTTACTTTCTTGCACCCTGGCCGTTGTACGTACATGTATATGCTACGTGCGCGCCTCTACTACGACACGTGCGTGCCTCTACATCGACCAGTATGTACGTACACGTTCGCGACCACAATAACAACACTATGCACGCTTCTACTAGGTGGGTCCCGACTGTCAGGCACTTCCTTGCGTGCGAAGATGTAGCTGGTGGGTCCCAGCAGTCAGGGGGCGAATCATTTTTTTGCCCGGACGCACTTCCTTGCGTGGGAAGATGTAGCTGGTGGGTCCCAGCAGTCATGGGGGAAACATTTTTTTCACGAAATACGGTTGCCCGTCTGGTGGGTCCTGCTTTCAGGTGGAGGAATCATTATTTCCATGGAATAAGGAGGCACTTCCTTGCTGTGGCTGTGGACCCAGCTGTCAACCTCTCCATGTACAGTACTCTTCTGATGGAAGTCGGTTGTTGACCACATTGACCACACCGCACCGAGAGCACCAAGGCAGTGGACGACGGTGAGGCCTAGGAAGGGGACGGCACGGAGTCGGGGAAGACGCGGCAATGGATGCCCATGCAGAGAGGAGTACGAGGGTTCACTGGTTTGACTGCGGTGTGAGGCCGTCGTCGTCGCAGAATAACAGGGGTTGTGGGTGAGTAGAGGGATGGCCTGGCCAGCGGTGGAGTAGTAGGGGGCGGTGAGGCCTCCGCGGCATCACAGCCGGCCATGGGAGGCAGGAGCACGCGGCATGACCGACGCTGTTTTGGGCGGCTGGAGCAAGAAGACCAGAGGTTGAAGAAGCACTACGGCCGTTGGATGGACATCGTACGGTAACTGGAGCTAGAATCGTTCATATTGACTAAGTTGACAAAGCCCTCTGTCCCTGTCAACTTGGTAGGCCCACAAGTCAGCCTCCCACTATGCTGGGTTCCAGCTAGCAGGGGGAGTATTCATTTTTTTGTGCGTAATAAGGAGGCACTTCCTTGCGTGCGAAGATATAGCTGGTGGGTCCGACCTGTCAGCAGGGGGCACATTTTTTCACGAAATACAGAGGCCCTTCTGGTGGGTCCCAGATGTCAGGTGGAGGTATCATTATTTTGCGCATAATAAGGAGGCATTTCCTTGTGTGCGGCCGTGGACCCAGCTGTCAGCCTCTCCACGTACAGTCCACGTCTGATGGATGTCGTTCATTGACCATGTTGACCAGGCCGCGCCGAGAACACCATGGCGGTGGACGACGACGAGGCCTAGGAAGGGAACGACACGGAGCCGGGGAAGACTCAGCAATGGTTGGCCACGCGGTGCGGAGTACAAGGGTTTACTGGTTCGGCTGCCGTCCCCGGAAAATATCAGGAGGTATGGGTGAGTAGAGGAATGGACTGGCCAGCAATGGAGTAGGGTGGGGCGGTGCGGCCTGTGTGGCAGCACAACCGACCACGGGAGGCGGGAGCAGGCAGTCCCACTAGCGCTGGTTGGGGAGCTGGAGCAAGAATATCAGATATTGAGGAAGCAGCACGGCCGTTGGATTAACATCCAACGGTCACTTTTGCTAGAATTGTTTGTGGACTATGTTGACAAAGCCTTTCGTACACGTCAACCTAGTAGACCCACAAGTCAGCCTCCAAATCTTTCCCAAACAGCATACAACCCAAAATTTCTAGCCAGATTCAAATTAATTTTAAAACTAAATATACCTTAATTTAAATTCAATGAAATTTTACCCGCACAAAAATAATGAAATTTAAAATATCAAAATCCGAAAGAAAAAAGTATTTTGGAACTAATTGCCTATTTGTCGTATTTTTTTAATTTTATAGCCCATTTATTATTACTTATAGCCCATTTCATATTACTTATAGCCCATTTTCTAGGCAAAATGCATCCCTCCTTATCTTGAAAGATTTCCAGCCCAGCAGGGCATAGAAAAGCAAGTAGGCCTACGTTGGTTATTCTGCAAAAAACAAAATAGCTGGCTAGCCATTTTCAGAAAGGAAAAAAACAAACTGGGTTGGTCATGTGCTAAACATATGAAATAAAAGCCTGGGCTAGATGGGCCACAGCTCCTGCACAACCCAGTTGATACCCTTCTTCGTCCCGAAAAAAAATTACTGCATGCGCTGTTTGGTCCTTACTGTCATCCTCACCATGTACAGTCATCTCCTTATTCCGCTCGGTGGTTGACCATGTTGATAACACCGGGGGGCGGCGCCGCGGCGAGCGAACCAAGGCGGAGGACGATGGTGAGGCCTCGGACGGAAACTAACAGGAGCCGTGGAAGATGCGCATAGTTTTAGGGTGTGATGTGGCCATCATGTGTGCGCGATAGCACAACCAGCCGTGGGAGGAGGGAGCAGGCGGTCCCACCGGCGCTGGTTTGGCTTTGGCGGCTCGAGGAAGAAGAGACTGAAGAAACACGACAGACGTTGAATGTTAATCCAACGGTCAAGGTTGGCACAATCGTTTGTTGACTAAGCCGACACCAAGTAGCATACTTTTTTATATATAGGAAGAAAAGAAAAACTAGGCTCGTTCGCCTGATAACATTCCCGAAACTGCGACTGTTCGATCTTGTGTTGCAACTAAAACTGCGAGGAAAATGCGTTCGTCTGCCGTCCTCCTCCCAGGGAACCTTTGCCACATAAGTGACTAGCACCCTTGGTTTTCAACCGAGAGGTCTTGGGTTCGAGTCCCAGGAACTCTCAATTTTGTCCTCCTTCCTTCCTAGCAAAAAAAAAGAAAGAAAATCAAAGACTTGAGAAGGCATACAGAACAAGGTAGTGTACTAGTAAAGAGACGTTGCTGAGTTTTAGAAAAAAGAGAGACATGCTCCTGTAGCTGGTTCGAATCCAAACCTAGACTATGAGTATATATGGTGCTATGCTACTCTGCAAGTAATGAAACTGACATATCCAACATTCGCTTCTCCCCTTCTCTACTTACTCTGCCAGGCATCAGAAGCTCTGGCCACAACAAACATGTCCGCTGGCTGCTTGTCCACCCGCTCTTTAGCATGCAACAACCAGATATGCGCCAAGTCGCCACCCGTACCATCGCATGTGGGTCTCATCACACCCCCGCCAGCACACGCACCGCAGTCGGTTGCTCATCGCAACCCGCTGCCGTTGGTATGGTGCCACTGCTGCAAATCACGCAGAGTCATCCGTCGCGTCTCAACCACAATCCTCAACCCTGGTCGAGTCTTCTACAAATGCCCGAATCATGGGGTAATAATATGTTTACGTGTTGTTCTGCTGCTTTCAGTTGCTGATTTTTTAATAGTTTGGTTGATGATCTTCTAATTTGATTTGTGCAGAAAAGGGAAGATTCGTGTGATTTGTATTTCTGGGAAGTTGCTGATGTGGCGGAATGCAACTACACTGATTATTTGGTTAGCCGAGGAATCCCAATACCAGCAGGTTGGGGTGTTGGACAAGTAACTGAAGGAACGACAGAAGAGGAAGATGGAGAGCAGAATGTTAAATATGCAGTTCCTCTAATCATGGCCAAGCAACAGCTGCTGAATGGCCTTGACAGCAATGAGGAGATGAAAGAGCTTGTGAAGATAATGGGCAAAATTGATGTGCTCTGTAGGATGATTGTCTCTTTATTTGCAGTGTATGTAGCACTCGTGATGTATTCAGTGGCTATGACATGAGCACTTTGCTGAAACTAGTAATGAATGAAACCTGTGTAGCAGGCTGGGCATAGTGTTGTGAACATCTAATGATTTCTATTAACGGAAATCAGGGGGTATCCCCTTTTTCTCATAAATAAATAAATAGCAGAGGCCCTTTTGGTAATAAACAAATAAATTAGTAGACGCCCTGTCGGGTCAACTTCGTTCTCATTCGAAGACGTCGAGCAAATTGCAGTCCAACAGCAAACTGTGTCATCAAATTCAAGTTTCACAGCCAAATATGAGTACAACTAAACAACAATGTCATCATGTTTTAGTCGTCATACAATCACCAAACACAAATCAGCATACATAACAAGTGATGTTCTCACAGCAAAATACTAAACAACACGTTCATCAGGTTTTAGTTGTCATAGCAAACACAATTTCACATAGTAGATAAAAACATCTTCTAACAGGCAAATACGACAAAAGCAATCTAATCATCATCCGCAGCAGTAGCGTAAACATCTTCACCATGTGTATCAGTCTGAATCATAATTCCCCACGGTGCCATCTTCTTCTTCATCCTCAATGTCCTCGAACGTTGGATTCTTCTTGATCAACTCTTGTATGTCCACAACACAACATGCAATCTTTTCGCTGGCGTCATTGACGTGATGGTTCTCAAAGATATTAGGAACATCTGTGTTATCTTGTACATCAGGAGTAGTGTAAGCATCATCTTGTTATGCAACTTCATTAAACGAATTCCTCTGCTCAAAGCTTTGCAATACTCTCGAGTCATCGCTACGTGCAAATGTGTCTTCCAAGAAAAATATCTGTGTTGCTTGATTTGCCAAAATAAAAGGCTTGTTGGTCTGGTACACCGCCTTGACATTGATGGTTTTGAAATAATCATCAACTCTGGGTTTTGTGATCCTGGAAAACGGGTTATACTAACGACAGCACAATAGAACCACACACCGATGATCCTCGAAACTAAAGATATACTGCAACTGAACAATGTCTGTTATGTTAGCATACATTTCAGTTGTCTCTTTGTTGTACTTATCCGTGCAAGGGTGTTGTAGAGCACATCTCCAACAACGCAAGATTCATAATGTCTTACCCGAGTATCAGAACCCATTGCTAGTGAGTAAAGGGCATCATCAACTTCCTGCCATCCTCTCGCATCTTCTTAACCTATGGTTAGAAAATATACAAGCTGATCATCTTATGTACTCAATATATTAAAAAACACTGATAGTGCAATTCAAAAGCTTACATGGCTCTTGAACCATTTCGTAAATCCTGCCATAACCAGTTTGTCAATGTTTCTTGGATTTTGCGGCAGTAACTCCTTTTTGTAGATGTTGCACAACATAGTGATCACGTCAAACATCTAAATATATAAGAATGTGCTGCATGTTTAGTAGATTATGGTGTATAAGCTGCAGTACTTAGCACTTACTTGATATAAGGTAGTATCTCAGGACAGTTATTCAACACATACCAAACCATTTTGTCCAAATCTTTAGGTTTGTCCTCTTGTCGACTCTTCCCTGTAACTCGAACAGAATAATCGAAAACATTGAGACCGGGATTGTCTTCACCCACCCCTTTGCTAATCTGATCAGCTGTTTCAATGTATTTTGAGCAGAATGTCAATGCTTCTGTAGCAATGTAGGCCTCTGCAATGGAACCCTCGGGTCTAGCTCTGTTCCTAACATAGCCCTTGAAAGTGCCTAGGCTCCTTTCAATTGGGTACATCCAGTCATACTGTACTGGACATCTAAGTAGTGCCTCATCAGGGTGATGAACAGCCAAATGCACCATCACATCAAATAAGGCTAGAGGATATATCTTCTCAAGGTCGCATAGGATAGTTGGTATCTTGTCTCTAAGACGCTCCAAAGCATCTATCCTGATATTTCTACTACGGAGTTCCCTGAAGAATTGTCCCAACTCTGCAACTCCTCTGTATAAGTCAGGGCGGCCCAATCCTCTAAGGATAACAGGTAAACCCCTTTGAAGTAGGATGAGGTAGTCATGAGTTTTCAACCCTTGTACCTTGTTTCCATCTGCACTGACTCTCCTTTCAGGGTTGGAAGCAAATCCATGTGGGAATCTCACACGTGGCAAGACCTCGCAGAATTCTTTTCTTTTTACCTTGTCCAAGACATACACAGCAGGTGCCATATCCCATGGTTTACCTTCATGTTGCACCTGGAAATCCTGTCTGATACCTAGGTGTGTCAAATCAATCCTAGATTTTAAGGTATCTTTCGTCTTGCCTTCAATATTAAGAAGTGTGCTGATAATGCTGTCACATATATTTTTCTCGATGTGCATCACATCAATATTATGCCGTAGATCCAAATCTTTCCAATATTCCAAGTCCGACAAGGTGGACCTACGGGTAAACAATAATCTCTCTTCTGCCCTGCCATGCTTCCTTTTCCCGCTACCATTACCAGTATGGTTTCCTGGTGTAATATGCCTAACCTTCTCTAATTCCACTTGTAACTCATTGGCGGTGAGCCTCTTTGGCGCATCACGGTTTTCATGCTTTGCATTGAACACATGTCTTCGGTATTTTCTAGGATGCGGCTTGTCCTTGGCAAGGAAAAGACGGTGTCCAATGTAACAGATCTTGCTAAGTATTGCGTATGACAGCGGATTCCTATCACAGCGAACACATGCATTGTAACCATGTGTCGTTCCCCTGACATAGTGCCCAAAGCCGGATAATCATTGATGCACCAAAATATAACAGCACGCAGAAAGAAATCAGCTGGTGGGCTGCTATATAGGTCTCGTGTGAGAACACCCCTCCATAGCTATTGAAGTTCCTCCACAAGATGCTCCATGAATAAATCAAAATCCTTTCCAAGACTTTTTGGACATGGGATGAGCAAGGCCATCATGTAGTTTGATTCTTTGGTGCAGACATTTGGAGGCATGTTGTAAGGGATAACAAGCACTGGCCACATGCTATATGTGGCGCTCTGGTTGCCAAATGGGTTAAATCCATCTGAAACTAAGCCAAGTCCAATGTTTCTCGGGTCAGCAGCAAACTTTTTGTGTTTATGATTGAAGCTTTTCCGCTCACTACCATGAGATGGATGGCTCATTACGTTCTGATCTCTGTACTCCTGGTTCCTAGAATGCCATAGTACATCCTCTCTTGTTTCAACATCATAAAACAACCTCTGCAATTTTGGTATAATGTGAAAATGTCTCAGAACATTATGAGGAATCCTCTTCATAGCATCACCATATTTCCATCTTGATGATTTACATTTCGGGCATTCACTTAAGTTGGCATAATCCTTCTGGAATAGAACACAATTATTCTTACAAACATGGATCATACCATATCCAATTCCAACTGCACGAAGGAAATTCTTCATTTTACTGTAGGTGTGTGGCAGCTCAGACGCATCTGGGAAAGATTTGCGGAAAGCAACCAACATCACATCAAATGATTTTTTGGTCATTGACTTAGATGTCTTCACCTGAAGGAAGGTGACCATAACTGAGAATACTGAAAGCTTATTTCCTGGGGTGACAGCCACATTGCATTGTTCCAATATGCGGGCCCACCGTTTTTATTCTACAGGTGAAAGTTCATGAAATGCATGAGCATTTCATAGCATTGTTTCAATGTTGGTCAAACTCACTGGCTCAGCCAGCACCACCTCCTCCTCCTCCTCTTCCACTTGAGCATCAGGCATATCAAGATGGTGATCTGGTGCTTCCACGTAGTCAATAACATTGACGTTCACAACTTCACCATGATGAACCCACCTAGTATATCTGACCGACATCCCATACAAGTGTAGATGATTTTGCACAGTTGACTAGGTTCTTGTAATCTAATTCATACAACTGCTACAAAGGCAGAGCACATCTGATTTTGGACCACCGTACTCAGCTCTGATAAAGTTCATGAAGTTTTCAACCCCCTCGACATATGCAGCGGAGAATCTTCGAGCAAAAGTTATCCAAGTCATGTCCATCTGTTAGACATACAAATTAGTTCTTCTACTAGATATTACAGGAAAAACATATATGCTTTTTTATGAAGTCCAGAAAAAAATACCTAGGTCGATGTGTAAAGCTATGGCAAGATATTTGGACGAGCAGATCTAAGTAACGAAATATATGTAAAGCTAATTCAGCAAACAGGTTTGAGTGCTAAATTATGGCAGGCTGTTTCAGCAGTCAATGAGGCCGAGCACACAGCCATCGAACTATCGAAGGCCATCGCAGCAACAAAGATCGAGAATAAAATGATGTAGAGCTATTTCACTTAACAAATTGGCTACTAGACCATGGCAATCTACGTCACAATAAATATATGGAAGGATATTTTAGCAACTAATCGACCTTGGCATGCCATGTCAGCTAAGTAGATTGAGTGCAGAACAGGTCAAGGAAGCTTCTTAAGTAGAGCATATTGACTGTAAACTACTTCGGCAAACAATGAGTTTAACATCGTCTATCAGCTAACATTCAACACTACACCGACATGCACGGGGCCTCAGTCTAGAATGCGCGTACTGTTGGAGAAGCTGACCGCCGTGCGTCTCCACACGAACGTCGCCAGTGGTGGCAGTGCCGACCGCCGTGCGCCTCCAAAAGAACGTCGCCAGCGGTGGCGGCGCGGCTAGAGGATGGCAGTCTACGAGAGCGTACTGTGGGAGCGAGAGGATCACTGTTCGTCCCCTCAAAGAATCGCGGCGCTGACGTATCGGCGCGGTGGGGAGGGCGGCTTTGGCGGAGCGAATGGAGTGGAGGGGGACGACGGGG